>NW_010522168.1:754-7837 GCF_000687285.1 Phaethon lepturus
CAAGACAGACAGCGAGTTACCTGCGCTCTCGGGGTAGTCGTTGCCTTTATGCTCGTGTGCCTGAGTCGGGCAGCTGAGGTTTCTTGTTTATCAACTAGAATTTTTTGAAAAGGGCAAATGAAGAGGTCTTGCGCTTAATTACAGTGCTAACTGTAAGAATAATGCCTGCTCTGGTAGAATATGTTTCACTTCAACTTGTTTCTAAGAGTTCTGCTACGAGTACCGGTGCGCTCCTCAATTCACAAATGGAGGGGCTGACGTGCGGGGAGACGGACCTCCTCACTGCCAGCTCAGCCTACAGGCTAGCGGCAAAGCTGGGGAGATAACCCAGGTCTATTGAACCCCAGTTTGTCAGGCTACGCTCTCTGCAAAAGGAACTCAGACAAGATCTCCTACGTCTGTTTCTGAGTAGACTTAAATGTAGAAAACCCCCTTGGGTTCTTTGGATCATTAAGAATACAAGGGAAATGGTAGACGATATAATTTGGGAACCCACCCTTATACGAAGCTCTTGGGATATTGGAAATCTGACTGCAAAATTTTTTCATGGGCGACAGTGTCTGCAAACTAAACGCAATGCATTTGTTCACTAAAACGTTCTGGCTCAAAGTATTTCCTTAAATTCCCCTTTGGGGTCAAGACCTCGAAGTACGGTAAACTGTTTTCTTAGCGGTTCCAGGTTGGATATCTCTTCCACTGTGTTATTTCTGTTGCTCAAGCAGCCACCGTTCCGTACTATTACCTGTTCTGACGGGAGGTAAATACAGTATAAACCGTCACTTTGACATGTTACTCTTTGTAGTGTGTTGAATAATGCATTTAACACGCTGTCATGATGTACCTGCACCCTGCCAAACATTTGAAATCGTGTCTGCTTGTTTTGTACTTTAAGATGTGGCTATTTGTTTACGAAGCACTTCTTGCTCCAAGAAATCTTGTTTTGCACAGTTGCCACCACTGCAGATATTCAGGGAAAGGACAGAGGAGACATTCTAGCAGACGGGTTGAATGGCCTCACGAAATGAAAGAGGATGGCTTTTCTCTTCTGTGTGTGTTTGGCTTGTTTCTGTGGTTTTTGTGTGTGTGTCATTCCTCTGGCGTGTTATTTTCTTAGCTTGGAAGCCAGCTGGAGAAGAAAGGCAGGTTAGGTCTGATCCTCACAAGCTCTGCATTATATTTTTAGTTCTGCCACAGATGCTTTGTTACCCTGGTGTGCCACCCCATCACGCTGAGTTCCCCAACTCTTCAAATGGTGGCTTCAACATTTCAAACCACTTCTCTACGCAGGCATGCTTAGCTGCACTTTTCTAGACCTAGCTGTGTCGTTTGAAGACCTTACTGTCCCAGCCTACTTGCGTGGCATATATGCAACCTCTGGCAGTATCTCGCTGATGGCATTTCATATACACCGTGAAAGGAGCAGCATTTATTGCACAGAAATGCTTTTAAAAGACTTGATATCTCGTACAACCTGGCCCCATAAAGTCAGGCTCAGAAGCACCCTTTACCTTTTCTTTCCCAAGTATAAACTGAGCATTTCTGACTAGCATTCACCCACAGGAAGGCAAAAAATCAAGTTATTCCAGAATGTGGCTATGCAGGGCTATATGGGAAAAAGAAAACTGATATTCAGTTATCAAGTGTCTCATTTGGACACACTTAGTTAATTTGAAAAGCAAATGAAGGAAGGACCTCAACCATCTGCCTAATGCTGTGCTTCTATTCCTGAGTCTTTCTGATTATAATATTCTGGCAGTGCTGTGGCATCCAAGGCTATGCTCCAGACGGAGCAAAGAATATAGACAGTGCAGGAGCAATTAAGCTGCTGTTGAGCCTGGGCTGTGTGTCGTTGGAGGTGTTGGGAGAATTAACTGTAGTCAGTCATAGGAGAATAAAACCTGGATAAACTGTTGTTAATGTTTTTACACTTGGATTAATTGCAGCAATTGTAATCTCCCAGGTGACTTCCAAATGCTTAGTTCAGGATATGAGTCAACTCTTATCTTGGACAAGTGCTAAATCGTATGTCCAATGCCTGGGGAACTACAAACACGGGTTCCTAGAGCTGTAGTCTGACCACTTGTGCCATGCTCCTCTGGTTATTCCTTAGCCCGGACTACTAAGAAAGCAAGTGCAGGACAAGAAGGGTGATTGGGGGCATGGCTTTTGGTTTAGGTTACGCGACAGAAGTTAACAATCAAGATGGATAAGGAGAAGACACGTAGGGAATGATTACTGTGGGATGCTGGTTTTCACAATGCAAGAAGCAGAGGGGCACTAGAAATTAGAAAGCAATGGGTTTCAAAAATGAAATGGAAGTAATGTTTAAGAAAACAAGCGATAAATTTGTGGGACCCTTGCAATTGGTGTTGCAGCCATTCGAAATATAGATTAATTCAGAAAGGGTTCACAGATGTCCTGGAGGACATATTTACCAGTGTTCTAGATTCCACTTTCACTTCTGAAAAAATTGAACACTCTGATTGTTAGGAGGCCGGGTGACAAATCGTTCACGTGCTTGCCTTTGATTAGGTTGTTCTTTCAGGCATCCACTAGCAGACAAACTGGGTTAGGCAGACTATTGGGTTGACCTTCAGCTGGACTCACATTTTTATGGGGGGAAGTGGCTGATAACTATATTGTTCTTGTCTTCTTGTCGAGTTGATGGCTCTATCTGCATGGCATGGAGGGGTTTTTTATATTGTCTGCGAAGTTTGAGAAGCGTTTGAATCCTTGCACAGCATTTGATACAAGAGGGCTTTTAAAATGCAGGTCCCTATTGTTCTGCGGTGAGCTCTGGGAGGTGAATGTGGATGTATTTCCTCTTCAGAAAGTTCTATTTATGCTGCAGTGATGCTGCAGGCCAATTTCTGTATCATTTCTGTGCATTTATCTTTGTTGATGACGGTTTCTTTGAAGACGGCCGTCTTTATATTGTCAGTGACTTAATGATGAGAATGAGAGCTTTAGGATTTGCAGGGGAAAGGAAGTGCTTGACAGGCGTTGCTGAAATGGTTTAGCCAATCTTTCGTTTTAACAATAGGGAAATGAAATAACCCAAGTGCAGAAAGAGATATTTTTGAAGCAGAACGTAATGCTCATCAGCATAGATAAACACATGAAGGAGTGACGCTTTTTAAAGCTATGTCAAAGATTCGTGTTCAAAAGCCACGTTAAAAACAATCGAAGGGGGCGTGTTCTCCACCTATTATGTTCCAGAACGGCTTAAAAGGGATTCAGTAGGAAAAGGAGTCTGGAATGGCTCTTCACTGCTCGCTTCCCTGCTCTGCCACCTCTGTGCTCTGACCCTTTGGTTAAGACTCCTGGGAACGAAGATGATTTGTTAGTCGCAATAAATTTTGTTTCTGAAATGGTGGGAGTATCAGGAAACAGGAGTGTCACCTCTGCCACGCCAGTGCTCCCAGACTCCGGGATAAGTCACATTGCATTGAATAACATCTTGTGCCTCTGAGCTACAGCTTTAGGGGAAATTCCTGGTGAGGTTCACAAAGGTGAAAAGCCCGTCTGTACCTCAGCTTTCCTGCCTGATTACATTGAAGGCATCATTTGCAGTTGTATCGCTTCATGGACTAATGTGTACGTAAAGCCTTCTGAGCTCCTCCAGGAGCTCCAGCAAAGACGCTGTGTGTTTAATATCAACCCCTTCAAGTGCATTAACAAAACAGAGCGTAAGAGAATTGATTTCAACGAGACGATTCCTTTTTTTCCACCCTGACAGCCTAGCAAATATTGCCAACCTTGCTTGTGAAAGAAGGGTTACTGCCCAACGCTGCGCTAACGTTGCCTGCCACGGCAATTGCCGCACCGCTGCGCTCTGCTTCTTCCCAGTGGACAGGTACAAGCCTTGTGCTGGGGACTATCACGAAAAGGTGTTGAATTTACATTGATACCTTCCAGAGTCCCAGCCTCGTCATGTATTCTGTGGTGAGAATTTCCAAGGCATTTTCCCTTTACACATAGTCCTTTCCCACGTTAATGAGGACCTGGCTGCTGCAGCAGCATCCAGACCTCTTTACAGCTTCAGTAATAGCGTGAAGTTCAAATACACTGAATCACTAAGTGACGTCTTGCACTAAAGTAGGCTATCCTTGTTTGCAGCCAGTAGCAAATGCCTTGCTAGGGTTGCTCTGCCAGCTTGAAATATCCATGGCAGGGTCATGACTTACCTATTCGTGACCTTCTGTTGAGCTTTCCAGGATGGCTGCAGTAAACTTGGAAACCTCCTCCTCTGCAGGAGAACTGTCCATCTTTAAGCTATACCTCCTGAGTCACCTTCTAAGCATTGCTGTCTTTGTCCTTGAAGACCTGATCTTACATCTGATGGAAGGCCAAGAGTCCAAGAGAAAATTCAGCATCAAAAACTAAACTTTTTTTTTTCTTTCCCCTGCTCCCATTTGTGTTGCAAATGCGTGGCTGAGCTCAACAGGTGAGGTTGCACAAATGGGCACTGTTCAAGATTCGGCTGCTTTTGTAGGGTGTTTGACAGGAGTTGAGCTCTTTTATTTATACTTAGGACTTAACCTAAGACATCTTTGCGGCCAGGCATTTGAAGGGCTGTTTGGTTAGAGCGATGTAAGAAATTAGGAATTCTATGGTTGTGTTTCACAGCAGCTTTCCTGAAGATAATGTGTTGGTTGTATAATTGCACAATTGCTCTTGTTGCATTCTGGAGTGTTTTCCTTCCTCCTTTTCTCCCTCTGTGGTTAATTAAACACACAAAATTATAGATTTAAACATTGTTTTTAAGGCAAATGGTTGTTAGGGATCAGAGGAACTTTGTGGGCTTCTGAATGCTATTTGTCTAGTTGAGAGACTCATCCCTGATAATAACGTGCTTCAGCCTCATCTGAGGTCCACAGACATTAAGCAGATGTTCTGACACTGCTGTGAACAGGTATCGCTACAAATAGAGTTTACGTACTACATCTTGTAGGAACCAACAAAACAAATCCCTTTTTTGTGAACCTCAGCAGGAAACTATAGGAAATATGCGTGCTTTTGAAAATGAGATTACAGATGATGTTAACACCGACCTACACAAAAAGCAGTTTGTCTAGCTGTAAGTATTTCAAGAATATCTGTCATTAGGATATGCTTTTGGTAATGGCAAAGAACTGTAGCTGAGTACTTTAATACAGCAATTTTCCCTTGGAAAATACAAATATACTGAAATATTTCCCATGGTGATTTGCCAATTTTTTAAATGGGATGTTTTGATAAGGCCAGAAAATCTAATTGAAACTTTTGTTATATAAATTAATGGGGAAGAAGTTGATTTGATGCATCTGAAGCAAAGTGCTTCAGGGTTATTTGTTTTGCTTTTTTCATGGAGAATATATTTGTTTGCTTTGTAATTGGTAAGAGAGGATGTTTTGAAGTCTGGATGTTTTGCCATTTCCAGCAACGAACTTGCTCGCCTTGGAGGAGGAGAGTTTGCTTGTTTTTCGCCTCTGTGCTCCACAAGAGAAGAAGAAATTAAATGTTGTTAGTGTTCGTGGTTCTTGTCACACAGCAAAGTCTCAATGTTTTTAGAGGAAGAGCAAGGGAAAACCTTGGCTGGATTTGTCTAGCTTTCAGAAACTGTTGATAAAAATGTTTTGTGATGTGGTAAACTGAAAGACGTGAGTCCATAGTGATATTTGTTTAAATGAAAGGTTTGAGGAGTGGAAGTTCTCTCAGTATAAAATAGCTTTAAGTGATAAAGGTAAAGTCCAGATAATGCTTGCTAAGTCTCCCAACAGCTGTGGTAGGAGAAATGAGGCAAAATTTGAAATGTAATTACAAAGAGCAGCAAGAAATCCTTTGAAAACAAAACTGGTATTTGGATGTCTGACTTAACGGGAACTTGAAGGGGACCAGTGGCCATCTGCACTCCTGCAGATCTCCCAGAGAAGAGGACAGTCCTGATTTTTCACCACTTAGTGTAAGTTTGTCTGCCAACTTAAATATTGCACGCTTGAATCCCTATTGCCCGTATTCCAGACGCCATCCCGGTGCGATCAGCGGGGCAGAGAGGATTTTGCTTGGCAATATGAGTCAGGTCAGCCGCGTCGCTGCAAAGAAGTGCGTAAGTACTGTCAGGGTGAGGGGTTTGTGCTAATTCACTTACACACGTGGCCGAAATATACCCTTGGATTCTGGCAATGCTAACACCAAAAATAACCATAATAGGTATTTCCAAGAACTTCTGGAGTCCTGACCATTGAATCTGGTGAAGACATTTGCAGCTGGGTTCCCCAAATGCCCAGTCATGTAGTTCTGTCACCTCTTAGAGAAATCCGTCCTTAGATGATGTGCGTATTTATGTTCCTTGCCAAGAAAAGCAGCTTCCAAAAAGCTTTCTTGGCATTTAAAAAAATCTGCTAAATTGCTGAAGGTCAGTGCATAACGGCATGACATCAGATGTGACACCACTGCTAATCTAATAATAGGAAAACAGATGTGGGAAGCTCCTATGATTTCCTGCTTATTAACATCAGATTTGTCCTGTGATTATTAATCTTTTTTGCCTTCTGGAGATATGGATGTTTAGACAATGCTCTTAAAGATACTTTTGAGAATTATTAAGAGCTGGTTTGGCATAGTTTCTTCCCTATCTGCTGTTGGCACTAATTTAGTAATGAGATAAATGCTATCCCCCTCAGAAGTAATTAGGACAACTGTTTTATATGTGTGCACATCTCAGACAAGTATGAAAATGCTACAGATTTCATAATCTTTGCCATTTTTTCTAAAGACAATTATCTGGGTTAAGCAAACTCTTCCTTGGCTCAGTGGCCGAACAACATCTGCCTGGTTTTACTTATTATTATTTACTCTCTAACATCAGTTATGTGTTTCTGTTCCAAGTGTCCTATTTTTGGCACTTGATTGGATTTTTGTTTTAATATTTCCTGGTGCTAAACACCTCTTATACCCCTACAGTTAGGAGAGCTGATATTTCTTGTGGTGTATGTCTGCAGAGACCAGTTTAATTTGTACTCGTGGGGTGGTTACAAACCCTAAAACCGAGTTACGCGATGGGTGGGAGAATGGACTTGCAGAGGGATCTGGACAGGCTGG
>NW_010522169.1:0-7173 GCF_000687285.1 Phaethon lepturus
CACCGCTCCAGAGGCTGGGTGGAGAAACCTGGTTGAGAGAGGACCTGATTTTTAAAAGGGGTTGAGCACCGCCCGCCCCTCCGTCTTCTGTGTTTTGGTTAGAGCAGTGGAAACTCATTGCTTCTGAAAATCCCTTCTTTTCTCTTTCACATCTACATCACTATTTTCTTTTGCTCCTCTTCAACCCTGTGCCTCTTTTCCACTCGTCTCTCTTTCATTTCCTCTCATTTCTGGCCTCCAAACATTTAATCCCATTTATCCAGCTTTCCCAGTAATCCCAGACTCCCTCCCATCTTGTGGTGACCTCCTCCTGCTTCACACTGTCCTTTTTACCTCCTTTGTTTTATCTGTCCGCATGTACACCGCCATTTCCATATTTTAGCAGGCAGCATGAAAGGGCAAGTGACACAGCTAGAGGGGATTGTACAGATGTGGGGAAAGCATTCCCAGCGGCTTTGGTTCTTCCCTGCCAGTGTTTTAACACCAGTGGAAGACACACACGTGACAGGTTAAAACAAACACGCTAGCAAGGAGATGCTTCTCACGGGGCTGAACGGTGAGACATCACCATCAGTGTCTCTAGGCCTTGCCACCACGCAAACACTGTTGTTCATTATATTAAAGCCTTAAAAAAAAAGCAAAACCCAACCACCAGCCTAATGGGATTTGCTTTTGCCATCACCCTCCACGGTATGCTGTTGCCTCTTGCAGGCTGCACCAGCCCACCCCGCACCCCCTCAGCTTTCACCCACCCTTCTAAATCATGCATGCACATGCTGGGGTCAAAACCATATTGAAAGAAAATAAAGGAGGCAAGGGGAGAGGGGAGGAGATGGGATAAAAAACAGAGCAGGGGTATTCTGAGCCTGGGGAAGACAGGGGTAAGGAGGGAGATGTGGCTAGCAAAGCAGCAAAGGCTCACTGACACAGGAGAGAGCAGAACTCTGATGTCTGGGGACTCCACGTTGCACAATGTTTTTAAGAATTTGGCACGTACAGGTGAAGTATGGTTGAACCTTCATCAATACCTCCTGTGATCTCCTTCCAGACCTGCCTTTATTATTTCTGTCACTCCTATTCCATAAACTCCTGAGGACGCCTGTTGCTGTCTGAAGGAGAGAAGCAGATCAAGGATATTCAGGTGTGGAAGAAACACCTTCAGAGGGCCAAAGTGATAATTTCTCGAGCAGCCCAGCAGCGCTGTGATGGAGCTGTGACTCAAACCCTGGTCTGTGGGGGAGCAGCTCAGCAGCAGCCTCGCTCTTTGTCTGTGTGTGCATGAATTCCTCTCTGTGGTTTTCAGATTGTCCCCGTGCGTCTGGAACGGATGGGAATTTTTGGTTCAGGGTCCAGTCACTCACAGTACTGTGAAGTACAGTAAGTCCTTCTTTGTAACCATACTTCCCCCCCTTTTTTTCCCCTGTGACATTACGACGAGGGTTTTTGGGTTTTTTTAATCAATTTGGAGTAAAAAAAGGGGAATAAAGTGACTTCTTTCTTATTTAATGAGTTCACACACCAGCGGCAGTATGCTGTCCCAGGATGAATGGGAAGCGTTCCGTACACCTGCTGGACCTGTGGCCTCCTGCACCCCAGCGCCGCACATTTGGATGTGTCCAGAACGGCCCGTGCACAACTGCAGCCTGGAGTCAAGGGTACTCCAGCTACCCGGTGTGCCTTTTCACTGGGCCTTGTTGCAGGGTTAACAGAGGGCTGATGAGCCCCTGTGGGGATGGAGTGCTGCTCCCCGGCCTGCACTGCTCCCCAGGGCTGGCGCAGCGGTGGGAGCGCTGCCAGGGGAAGCCTGCTCCTGTCCCGGCCTGCTCCTGTCCCGGCCTGCTCCTGTCCCGGCCTGTTCCTGTCTTGCCCTCTTCCTGTCCCGGCCTGCTCCTGTCCCGGCCTGCTCCTGTCCTGGCCTGCTCCTGTCCCGGCCTGTTCCTGTCCCTGTCCCGGCCTGCTGCCTTGACAAATGGGTTTGAGCGTGGCCCAGAGTCCGCGCATCACGCTCCTCCCACCACCGCTTCCCTTTGAGCAGAAGCCCCGAAGAGCAGAGACTTTGATGTACAGTGTGGTGCAGGGGCCTCTGAATAACAGCCTTTATTGCTCATTATTTGCACAGCCACCTCGCAGGAGGAAACACCAAGGGAAAGCACATCGCAGGGAACGCTGATGCAGGCCAGTTTGCCCTGGCCTGACCAGCATAGTAAGAAAGAGAGGACACAAGCATTTACAAGATGCAGGTCCACAACTCCAGCGCTGCTGTGCTGTGGAGAGCTGACACACGTGCACCGGTGTCTAAAGGGCAACAGTCTGTGTTTCATGGAGCAGGACCGCTCCCTTCCCTCTCCCAGTCCCCTTTTTCAGTTTCATTTGAAGTGAATAGCAAGTAGGAGGGCAGAGCAGCATTGGAAGTCCAACAAGTTCTCCTCATATGGACAAATACAAATTTAGGTGCCAAACCTTGGACACCAAAGAACTGGAGAATAGCCACTGCATTGGAAAGCGCCAGCGGCACATGCCAGAAACATCCGCACTGCTCTGCATACACAAGTGTGTACCTCCACCCTCCCAATTTTAAATAAGAGCCATACTCACTTTGAATAAGTGAAGTTAGGCCGAAGTGAACACTCTCAGAGCAGCAGCAGAGATTCCTTCTGGCCCAGAAAGAGCTGGACTGGCCTAAGCTTCATGGTGGCAATTTGTACCAGCTGCTCAGGCTCCTGCTCTGCAGACGCTGGCGTTACTGCAGCTCCAGTGGGTTTGTGCTACCGGGAGAGACGCGTCTGACCCAGCTCCACTGTGGGCTGGGCTCTCCAAGCCCAGCTGGGCAGTTTAAGTCTTGTACAAGTTGCGCTTGGTATCATTTGAGTGAGCTCAGAGCAAAGGGGGATGAATTCCTTCTGACCACCATGCTACTGGAAGGTGCATGGACAGTCCTGGCCTCCTGCTTGATCAGGAAGAGCTCCCTTGGGTTTCAATAAAATGCCTACCAAGTTAGATTTAATTGGACTCATTTACATGTGGACATGCAGACAAATCACCAATCCGAGGAGAAACCTGGGAAATGGCTGCACTTGCAGACCATTCCTTGGTGCCGGGCAGTCGGGAGGCCAGGCTTGGGCCACTGATGGCATCGGATTCTCTAAGACCATTTTCATCCTTTTATCTGGTGGCTGAAAACCCTCACTGTTTCCTCTCGCAAGGCGTCGCAGGCTCCATTAGAAGCAGCCCTGCTTAAACTGAGAAACTATTTTCCCCTCCCAGGAGAAAAATGGCCAGAAAGTACATTCTCCAACTACAGTGCATTTTTAATCTGTTTTGGTCTTGGACAACAGAATGACAAAATTTTTTATACAGTTTTATAGATCAGTTTTACAAAATGAAACAAAAAAAAGACACTGTAACATGATACAAACGCAGTGAAACTCTGAGCTTGTTAATCTAGCTCTGCTGCATTTACAGCTGTTTCTGAGATTAGATCATTCACTAATGTCTCTTCCTTATATCACGACCCAGTAAACTCCCTGTTTCCTGGAGCGCACCTAGCCTCGCGATTACCTGTTAGCGTATGTTTAAAAAGCTTGAAGTTTAACTTAACCACAGACTTAATTGGTTTCCTGAACAGGTGCAGGCATTACAGCTTTAATTGCTTTTGCCGAGTTGGGGTCTCAGTCAAAGGCAGCTAGGAGAAAGGTCCTGTGACCTCTTGTTACCAAAAGTTTCATGTCTACCTAGAAATTCATAGCAACGGTTCCCGCAATGCTGGAAAGAGACGGAAGGCTGGAAACCCAAGCCCACGGAACGAGGCCTTTCCCTCACTGCTGGCACTCGCTTGATAAAACGAGCTTCCTGCTCTACCTGAAGGTTACGTCCCGATGCAGCACCGTCGGGCAGTTGTCACACGTTCGCAGAAGCCATTTGTCAGGCACCCAAGGCCAGGCGTGGCCCCGTGCCATAGGCAGCCCGGTACAACCCGGCGCACATCCCTCTGGCCATACCCAGCAACGGAGGGGCTGAACTGGCACGATGAACCCTGCAGGCCAGGAAACCCAGTAGCTTGCACTGAGTCGCTATGCTGGGGAAGGGCAGCACCAAAACCAGGCAGGTCTTACTCTCCCTCCATTAAGAGGCGTTGCTGAGGAGCCGTTTGCCTCCTCTGCGGTGATACCGTGGTGTAGCAGGGGACCCTCTGCAGATACACCTCCAGCTTGCTCCCGAGCGAACCCAATGGTGAAAACCAGGCAGAGCCCAACCAGTAGGTACTGCTGTTGGCAACAGGTGGTGGCTTAAGCATCTTAATGTCTGTTTAAACCTTTCAAGGGTCAGCTGGGACTTGGCAAAGAAATGAAAGGGAGCACGAGGGCTCAGGCATAACGAAAAGACAAACCAGACTGATCCCCTCAGTGGGACGTAGCAGGGGGTTCCCGACGGAGCTGAGCCTGGCAGCTCTGAGCAGCCTTCTGCGCTTCAGTGAAGCCCAGATCTGAGCATCTGCACGCAGATGCTCTTCTGCCCTGGGAAAAAAAACACATCTCGTAAATCTAAACATGTCACCTCGAAGGGAAAAACTGTTTATTATTAATGATACTATTACTGCTGTTTTTCCAATAGACTGAGGAGATTAAATAATAGTACCTGAAAACTAACCAAATGTTCAGACCAAACTTTAACTAGCAAGAAGACATACAGACACACAAACTTTGCAGTGACTTAAAACAGTTTAATGTAATTCCAAGACAAAGTGTGATTACATTTCTACACATATACAATATGCATATGTGAGTTTACAAATTCTGATTAATAACTCGTTTCACCTCAGAGACCGAAAAAATGATCAAAAAGAAACTGTGAATAACAAGCTATAACATAGTTCACCACAACGGGACCTCCTTTCTCACCCTACAGTTAGTAATATTACAATTAAAATAACTATATTCTTCTATAATGTATTTTCTGTTAAAATCATCTCATAAATTTACAATGCTATTATTAGTTTCCAAGACTAATATAAATTCACTCCATTTTTCTACAACGAAAATGATTATTAATTAGAAGCACACAACGTCATGATGAAAAACACAAGCATTTTTTTTTTTAGTAGCAAGAACTTGATTGGTTAAGAATTAGTTTTCTTGTAAAACATTCTAAAGCCAAGTAAAATATCCATTCTTATAACATACCTATAATATGAGACTAAGGAATAGGTTACATATAGGTCTACAACACATCAGTTTGTTTTTGTTTTTTCTTTTAAAAGAAGAAAGACATATTTACCAAAAGAAAAAAAAAAAAGAAAAAAGGAAGAAAAAAACCCCAAAAAGAAAAAAGGGACAATTCACATAGGGAAAAAAGCAGTACACAAGAAAATACTGTTGCACACAATAATTTTCACAAAGATTAACATGGATTAACACTCTTATTACAGAAACCATACAGTGAAGGAACACAACGGCTCAGGGCTTTTGTGGGGTTACTGGGCTGAGATGATACTGTAGAGAAAGAACTGCTCGAGATCCAGAGCTGGGGCAGGGGCATCTTTTCCCTTGCGATTGTGATAGCATTTCACAGCTTTTTCCCCCCCTCTCTTCCCCTTAATAATTTTGGTGCAGTGTATATTAACTTCCACTTTCCATCCAGAGTACACTGGGTTTGTGGGCAGTCAAAAGGCATAAAACATTCCCTCCATTTCCCCCATACTGTTTTTAAAAGGATTTTACAGCTCATAAAAAAACGTTTCACCCGTTGGTTTGTTTTTAACTACCCGAAGTCTAGACTCTTCACCTTCCGAGATGCCCCTCTTTCTTCTCTCTTTCTCGCTCCCTCTCTTACTCTCTCTCTCACACGCACTCCTTTAATAAAGCTATTAATGACACTTCCTCTCCTTTCAGAAATTTGATTTGGTATGAAAGATACAGGCTACATTCTGGTTCTGCCCAAGTAGAATCTGGTACCAAAAACCCTTGATTGGTCTGTTGGTGAAACATGGGATGAGGAGATCCTTTTTTACACCTGAAATGGTTGTGCCCTGGAATATCCGTGGAAGTTTCATTTTGAGAAGAATACAGAGCAAAAAAACATAAAAGAAAATTAAGAATCAAACACATAAGGGATAAAGGAGGGAAAAAGAAAAGCCAGAAGTGTTGTACGTAACCACATGAGGTGGAAGCATTGCAGAAGCGCTTTATTTCCTTGCTGAGGGCAGAGGTGCTATATGTAACCATCCAGATCCTACGGGATGTGTGTTGCCAGTGTTGGAAACCTCTTCTTGCCTAACAAGCTGCAAGCCAAAGTATTCAACAAGACTCTGTGGCTCCTTCATTCGAGCGTGCTGGTATTTGTGGGTCTGACTCCCCCCAGGAGGACAGGAGACGGGGCAGGCGCCGAGGGCAGCAAAGCCGGTCGGTTGGGTGGTGGTGCACGGCGAGGAAGGGTGGACGTTTCCCAGCTGGCCTGCGTGCTGCCGACAGTCCTGGCTTGCCGTATGACACGTTATCGCTTTGGTAACGTGGATGACAGGGTGGGCACGGCCGCCCCAGGATGGTGCTGAGGGAGGAGGAGGAGGAGGAGGCAGGTTGCAATCCTGCAGCTACTGCCCACCACTCTGATTGTACTGGGAGCAGCACAGGCACCCAACTGCAAAGCAGCGCCGGTCGCTCCTTTTCACTGCCTCTGCTCTAAGCTGGCCGATACGGCCCTGTCAGGCATGAGGGAAACACATAAGGAGCTCTCCTGAGAGTACCCAAGCTCCACAACTGAAGCTCGGCTCTTCAAATGTACGTATACGTATTTTTCAATGCCAATTCCTGTACTTTCATGACTTCAAAGGACCATTTTGCCCAGCAGAGATTTATACCATGTTCATTGGTTACCCAAGTGAAAGAACACAACAGACGAAACCAGACAGCTAAGCGAGACTGGGGAAGGGGGAATGTGATCTCTCCAAATGCAAAGTACAGGGTAACAACAGCAGGGAAACAGCATTGACGGGAACTGGCATGGGCTGAGAAAACAGAGCTGACAAGGAGATGGTCAATGAACTTCGTATTTCGTTTACTGGTTCAACACATTTCTGTGGTGCTAAGCATCGTTTGTAAGAAAGGGGTGAAGAGATGAAAGCCAAATTACAGCATTGCCTCTGAGTGGCTGCCACACACACACACACCTCCCCGCCCC
>NW_010522169.1:7204-15897 GCF_000687285.1 Phaethon lepturus
CCCCCCCCCCAAATAAAAACAAGCATTCACTAACTCAGGAATTAATCACTTGGCTAATGATTTATCAACAGTACAATACAATCCTTCCTCTGAATATCCTTCATTCTCCTGATGCGGGTATCTTCATCCAGATGAGGTTCCTACATAAAACAGTGAATTTAGTATCATGCTCCCTGCTTCAACCCAAGGAGCCTTTTTTTTTAAAAAAAGTGAACAAATAGCTTATCTGTTGGACTAAATCTTCAAAGTGGGAGGAGTGTTTTTGCAACCAGACTTTGGAATACAGTGGATTATTTGATCTCTGGACTGACTTTCCAACACTATGTTATATCTCAAAACAGAATATACATATTAAAGACACACTTGTACTTTTCCATTTTTAACGGGCGAAATTAAAGAGGCAGCTGTATTGAGTTTTTGAAGGTGTCACTTACAAACACAAGATTTCCCTTAAAAAGTACCAGTTTAAATGTAAACTATAAAACACTGTAATAACTATAAAATGTAGCCAGAAAACTGTTTAAGTAGCCACAGTCTATTATTCAGTTCATATTGGTTTAAAATGTGACTTATTAAATATCTTCTAGAAGGCCAAAGCATTTTACAGTAGCTATAAACATATATACTTACATGTGCATTTTAACATCACAATTGATTAAAATACATAAAAGAGTAATCTATTCCTTGGTTTAATTTTTTTTCTTTTTAAAGATTCACTGCCTTCAGAATTCACTCAAGCAACAATGACCAGGGTGGGCATTTATCGCTATTCCGCCCCTACGGAGTTCAGAGTCTTTGAATCAAAGTTCAAGCTGGCTACATGTTTTCAAAAAGGCTAAAACCAGGATGAATGCCCACGTTTGAGGTAATTATTGCCATTAGGTCACAGTTTGCGTAATATAAGTGTATCTAAATCCTTCTTTAAAAAAAAAGAAGGTATCCCACAGTACTGGGGGATACCCTTTGTAGCAATCAGAATCCAGAATCCTGATCAGTGGGTTTGCTTCCAAAGGAGCCAGAAGTCCTGGAGCCCCCAGGACAGCTGCTGGCCAGCCTAGAGCTCAGGCGAGCAAGCCTGCAACAAGCCATTATTTATTTTTTAAAATAAAGCAAAATAAAAATTGGAGATGCCATAAAATAGATGGGTAACATTTCTGATCAGAATTCCAGACCAAAGCTTTTCTATCACCTGTCTTATTTCTTTCCAAACAGTTTGCTGGGGAAAAAAAAAAAATCAAAATAAATCGGCATTAAATATTAACTCTATGCCAGCACTGCAAAAAGTCCTTGGCTATCTTCTGAAAGTGGGATAAGCTTTGCTTTTGCTCTGAGCATCATTGCCCCATTGCTTTCTGTTTCAAAGAGGAAACGTTGTTTGGAAGGAAGGAAGGAAGGAAGAAAAGAAAGAAAGAGAAAGAGGGAAGGAAGGAAGGAAGGAAGGAAGGAAGGAAGGAAGGAAGGAAGGAAGGAGAGAAGGAACGAAGGAACGAACGAAGGAAGTAACATTGCTTTCTGTTTCAAAGAGGAAACGTTGTTTGGAAGGAAGGAAGGAAGGAAGAAAAGGGAAGGAAGGAAGGAAGGAAGGAAGGAAGGAAGGAAGGAAGGAGAAAAGAAAAATAATCCCTGGCTGTCAGAAGTACACGCAAGTATTTACAAGGTTTGTGTGAATCTGCACAGTTCCCCTCACAGCGAAAGAGTTAAGAACAGAGATGTCACAATATTTATCAGTGCAGTAAAAAATATCATTTTTGGAAAAAAATATACCTTTAGTATTGCCTTTCTTAGATTAACTATGATAAGCAAAAGATTAAAAACAAAAACTTTTATCTTCAAACACACATGAATAGTCTGTTATAGCAGCACTGCTAAAACTGGAAGGACAAAGCTAACCCGTAAATGAGAAACAGGAGTTTCAAACCATAAATGCTGAACATAAAGCCTCCTCACATGCTTCCCAGGACTTCTGAAGAACCCAGCCAATTCACCGTTCAAATTTCCCTCTTGACACACGCAAACGCTCCAAGACGTGTCTTCCCACTGAAAGCATCTGTCGGTTGCTGAGCTCAGCCCGGCTCACCTCCAGTCCAGTTCTCACACCTCCACCTGCACCAGCAGCTCTTCACAGGTAACTACCGCCTCTGGGGTCACTCCCAGCAATTACGTTTGCCACGGGGCAAAAAAGACACCTTCAGCGCGGAGCACTCCGTTAAGCAGCGCTCCTCTGCACGCTGCCTGGGCTTGCTGTGAGGGGCCACCCCTGCGGTGGGTCCCGCTGCGTGCCTGGGGTGAGCGGTGAGCGCGGTGGCATCACGGTGTCACTCGCCGGCAGTGGCGTTCCCGGGGAGTGGGAAGGATGGACCACAGGGATGTGGACCAGCCTGGTGAGCCCAGCACTGCCCGTCCTGATGCCGTACTCCAGCAAGGAGCCCATGCATAGCTGTTTACAACAGGACCACCGCCAGCACTTCGAACACCCCTGTAAAATGGTGTACTTCGCTTAACATCTGCATCCCAGAGTGAAATTCTCGCTGTTGTCAGAGGCAGCTTTGCTGGAGTACGGCAGTGGGGGAACTCCAGCAGCACAGACCCATCTTCTCCTCCCCGAGTATGGAGAGAGCAAAACAATTTGTACGCACACAAGTGGGCCACAAGAAATAAGCTGGGGACACAGGCCCTCCTCACAGGACTACCTGCAAGACTCAGGGATGGGGAGGTGACATGAATGAGTGCCCAGGACCGCAGATCAACTGCTTTGAAGCTCCCACAGCGGGGACAGCTCTGTCAGGAGGAAGGGGGAAATCATTCCCTTCCCACATTTTTCCCTTCTGCATTGCCTACCCTCAACAAGGATTATTTCTGCAGACCTTGCCTACAGGTATCCAGGACTTGGCCCACAGGTAGCACTGCAAATCTCTGATGGGCTGATAGCCAAGCCATGGATGAACACATGTGTAAGTCCAACACCCTTGCCCAGCTGTGCCTGGCCTGACCACGGCAGCACTGCTTGGGGTCCGACCCACGGAACAAAACCAGCACCCTAAATCCAGAGAAAGAGACACTACAGAAGCATGCAGAGCATCCAGAAGCTTATCCCCACTACACAGCTCACCATTTCCACACTGCATTGTCGCCACTGAAACACTTCAATCAATGTGAACAACAACAAGAGAAGAATAAAGTTTTTGACATCCCCTACAGTTTAGGATAGCAGCAATATTTAGTGTGAATTTCTCTGCTCGTCAAGCTAGCTACTCGAAACAATGACAAAAACGTGAGAGAGAAAAAGAAAAAGAAGAGAAAGGAAAGACGGAATTCCACAGCTTATCCCCATTGCCTGTTGGTCAGGACTCGTGGCTTCACTTAATTTCTGGTGTGGGTGGGGGTCTCTTTCTCTCTCTCTTTAAAAAAAAAGGTTTCTTTGGTTAAAGAAAAAAATGGGTTTATCACCCATCAAGTTTGCTAATGGAATTGCCTTCAAACCAAATTACACGACATAATCCCTTGAAAGTATAAAAAAGGAAAAATGTCACATACAGAAGCGTCCCTTTCTTGGAATGTTTTACATATTATGACAAAACAGAGAGAGAGAGAGAGAGACCTGCCAAGGCCCAATTTGTTGGGTGCAAGCAGGTACAACTCTGCCAAGGAATATGCAATTGCATTTGCTCTCTCAAACATCTGGATGTGGCCCAGTCTGCAGTGAGAAGTGCTTCCACTTGGGTTCTCCATGCTGCTCGTGTTAGTGGTTCTCTCCGCTCCTTCCTGCATTCTGGTTTCACAGAAAGAATTTGAACATCCATCTCTGAGGAGAGGCAATGTCCATCCTTTCTTTTGCTTCCCACACAAGAAGAATGCAAGACAAGATGATGAGGAAAGGGACCACTTTTCCACTGTGCCAGCCATAAGCCACCCATAAAACTTCCAGCATCTAAACATTCACGTCTCAAGTTTCCATGATGTTTACCCCACGCACACAAAGAACACCAAGCCAACCCAACCATGCCAATCCCATTTCTTTCCAAAGGACTCTGTGAGCAAAACAAGGTGGCTGTTATGTGGCACTGACAGCATGCAACGCTTTTTCTTCCTCTGATGAAATGATCGGGTTTCCCCTGTGACTGTGACCCACGCTTTTTTCCATACTATGCCTTTATACAGGTGTGAGGGAGGAGGGGTTGCTCAGCTCCCACATACCCACCAGAACACACGTAGTGTTGCACCATCAAAGCTATCTGATGGCTGTGCTGTGTATCTCTTGCAATCAGAGCGTCCCATCACCACGATCATCTGACCACCTACGTCTGGCAGGTCAGTGACTCCAGGATGGACAACAAAACGGCACTCCTCTGACACGCACTGCACCCCTTCTCACTGCCAGTATCTGCCGTTCTAATAGCTCTGCTGCCAAATGCTCCCCAAAATCAGATTCGAGCCCATGTGGGAGCACGGGTCAGATGGGTACACAGGGAAAACACAATTAATACAAGTAAAACATTACTGTGATGGAGATTGCAATCTTCCACACTTCACCAGTCCTAGGCTAGAGGAGTGCATAAACAAATAATTAACTGGAAGGGTTTAAGTCTGTTCTTTAGCAAAGCACTCAAGTGCATGATGAACTTCAAGTCTCTGCTGAAGTCCAATCATTTTATTATGGAGTTTAAATTCAGTCACTGCTTCCATTCTAACAGAGCAGACATTGCAAGTGAAAACATAAATACCTAAACTCTAAGCAACCAGAATAGCTCAATAAAATTCCACAACAAATAATTATAAAAGAAGGGAAAACCTACATCAGAGATGACAAAAAAAAAAAAGGCAAACCAAGCATCCTGGCCCTGCGGACACCCGATTAATCCTCAGTGAGAGCGGAAGAGCAGGCGTGGAACCCTGCCCTTTCTGCGGCCGCGCTTTACCCAGCTATCGCTGTCCGTGCGCGCCAGTGTCCTTTTTCCAGTGACGGGACTGACAGCCGCGCTCACGCCTCTGCCGCGGCTCCTCCGATAGACCTGTTTCTGGAGAGCCATCTATCTGCTTTCTCCTTTAGGAAAACCAAACCCTTAACGCTTAGCGTGGCCTTGGGTTCATTGAAAGGGCCCAATGATCATGGCCTGGAGCACAAATAGGTCTTTCTTGAGGTCCTGATCTCATATAAACATCCTATCAAACAAAGTGATGGTGAGCTGGATCGTAAGGCCCCAAGGTCCCTACCTGCCTTTGATCCAGCTCTCCTGACAGATCATTACATTAACTGCTGTTTGGTTTTGGCCTCTGAATGAATGTTTCTGGATGTATTCTGAAACACAGATGTGACCCGGAGGATAACTCCTGTCCCTCAGGGCTGTGACTGCTCGCACAGAGCGGCCCCACAACCCCCTAGGTTAGTGGCAGAGTTTCCGTCCTCAGGAGAGTCTCATTTCCCCTTCCTTCTGCAGTTTTCACAAACACAGCAACCCTTCTGATGCCACTGATGAACTGAAATAAAATTAACAACAATAACAACAATACTAAAAGAAAAAAAAATCACAAAGATTAAGGAATGCGTGTGCAATTAAAACCCAGAGTAAAATATAATAATAATAAAATAATAATCATAATCATAACAACCATACAATAAAATAACATTATCTTTCCTTTTCATGACACAAGCAGCATGACGCTCTCGGTCCCAAACTGGTGGGACGGGAGAGGAATGCAACAGAGAGAGCAGGGCATTATTTTCCTGCCTCAGAGGAAAGGGGACGTGTTGTCTTTCCAAAGGAAGGGGAGGTAAGGTGCATAGGCTGCTGGGAGATCACATCTTCATCTACAGTATATTGAGCTGGAATGAAGGACAGGCAGGAGAAGAAAACTGTGCAAGGATAGCCCAGGAACCAGAGCTGGCAACCAGGGAGGTTATTTGGTGGTTTGCCAGAAGACAACAGCCTCGTTGAACCATCTATGCATAGCGAGATCCCTTCTTCTTCCAGGCCAGCCAAGCGCTTACCGCAAGACAATATACTTGTGCTTGTCTTTCTGTCAGCTTTTGCCGTGTGAGAGAACTCCCTTCCTCACTGCCACCCAGGGAACCCATCCCTCACCATCCTGCCGACAAACGTGCTATTTTCCAGCATCTTGTGAAATACCTGAATACTTCATGCTTTAGTTACAGGGAAACGCAAGGTGGAACCGAGCAGCCATGTAGATGTCAGCTTTCACGGAAACATGGAAACTTTCTATCAAACTCTCTTCTCTCCTTCCTTCCAAGCCCACCCACGGACATGGGTACTCCAGAGACACTTCCAAGTATTGATGCACCAGTGCAACTGCTGTCACAAGCGAAACTCCCCTCCAAACCAAACTCAACTGTGGAAGAGGCTCTCTCTAGAAATCTGTTGGAAAATAAGACAACCGCATAGTGTTCTGTGGCACGGAGGACCCACTGTGCCACCATGCTCTCCGGTTCCAGGAACACTCTACTGCTGCAGGCAATCTTTTGGAGCACAGGTGAGAAGGAAGGATGGGAAGCGCACACTGTCACAGCTACGATAGAGTGGGTAAGGCCCGATGTATTACTCTTTCCACTTAAGAAACCTGAGTTTTACTCTCTCAACTGGATTTTCTCGTGCTTGCTTTGGGACTCCAGCCCTTTCCTCACCCTCTCCCAGTGACGGTCAGAGTAAGAGATGTTGGCAACAACTAGTGTTTCCCCCTTTCATGGGCTAAAGTTTTGTTCCCATGTCAGACACACAACCGTGACAACCCAACAACGCGGGAAGACTCTGTCCTCCTACTCCACTGAGAACGTGGGCAAACAGCAGAATGTGAATTCAGTTTCTGGGGAGGAAACCTGCTATTTCAACAGGACAGAAACAGACCAGCCCACAAACGAATCCCCAGACCCTCTGGGAGTCACCCTGGGTCGCACAACCAACCTGGTCACTTCCAGCCCATCCAGTGCTCGACAAAACACCCAGCTATATGCACTTCCAACCACGACGAGCCTCCCCAGCACCTCGCCAAGTGAGCTAAGATTGACGACATGGGGGAAAAAAAACAACCCACCACCAGCAGAAGAAGAAAATCATCAATAACAACCCCCAAAAAAAGAAAAAAGAGCTGAGAGTAAATTCCGACTAGTCTCAGTCAGTTTCTAGGAGTACCAGTGGAAGTAAACCCTTAAACCGCGTCTGTAGTTCGGTAAGGCACTACGAGGGAATGATGTAAAACTAAGACTGTGACAGTTGTAATGGCTGTGCCGAGGAACACACCACAGAGAGAAGGCAGCATCTGCACGCACACGCACGCACACGCATACACACACACACATACATACCTGGACAATCACATTTGTTACATGCCTATGTTATATCACTTTTCTTTGTGCAATCACATTGAGGAATAGTCTATTGGTATCGTTGAAGTTCAACACAAAATAGTAAAAAGGGCGTATGACCTGTATAGTGCTACATTCTACCGGGGCGGGGGGGGCCAGCTAAAATGTCTCCTCCTATACTAAAATGGCTAGGGATTGAAAAGGAAATTTCCAAATAAAATAAAATGAAATGCAACTGAAATCCAACATACATTATTAGAAAACTCATTTACGAATAGCATTTCTCAGGGATTTATCCAGTGTGTTCAAGGAAAGGGAGAAAAATCCCCATTGCTTCTGCTCTTGACCAGTGCTGCACGGCCTGTTTTGCCCACGTGTGTTTAAGCATAGCAGTGCTAGATCCGAATTTAGAGCACTGGGACATTTTCTCCGCCTCCCTCAGCCTCCCTTACCCACTATTTCCAGAAAAAAAAACCCCAAACCTTATATATGCTTTGGGATACAGAGACCACTGCAAAGATGGGGCATAAACCCTTTGAAACGCTGGATAAATCCCTAATCCATGTATCTATTGGATTAAAAACCTAATGGATTTCATTTTAGGTGTTCTGGACAACAGATTTCTAAATGTAGCTCACTATTGGATGAAAATAACCTTTAAAAGTCTATTGGTGAAGTTCTTCAAAAGACAGGACCCACTGGAGGGTCCTTCTGCTTCTCTCTCTCTCTCTCTAGTTTGGTGCAGAATGGTTGTTTTTTGTGGTTTGTTTTTTTTTTTTCCTGTTCTTTTTTTCCATTTTCTTTTTTTTTTTAAATAAAAAGTGTAGAATTGGTTCTCCCCCTTCTTTCCTCTTTTTCGTTTCTTCCTTTAAGTCTCCTTCGTTCAAGTTTCACGTGAGCCTCCCATTGCATTGTTAGTTTGTCACGTTCTTCAGTACAAAAGCGGCCACCTCACTCCCCCGGGACGGGTGCGTCTCTCGCTCCTCATTCCAGTGTTTAGATGTAAGGGTACTGGTTGACCTTGGTGGGGCTCAGTGGGTATCCAGTGTAGACTGTGGAGGCTGGAGAAGCACTGATATAGGTCTGATGGGCAAACTGAGCCTGGTACTGACTCGGGTGGATGGTGGGTGAGGGCAGAACCCGTGGGCCCATGCTGACGGGGACCTGGTGGACGATGCTGGCGGGGTAGGTGGTGTGCTGCACGGCGTGCCGCGCAGACCCTTGGGAGGCCACCAGGTGCGCGACGGTGCCCGTGGAGCCCAGGGCGGCAGGGGCGGTGTATGTGTAGAGGTGGGGTTGGGTGGGCAGGTGAGCAGCGGCAGCCGCGGCCAAGTGAGGATGAACTGTACCATGGCTGGGACTATTGTGTGGGAAAGAG
>NW_010522169.1:15928-32020 GCF_000687285.1 Phaethon lepturus
GATGTAGGCTTGCTGTCTCCGGTGACTCCCTGTGCGATCGGTCGTGATGTGCTGCTGGGCCTGGATAAAGACAGTAACAGTGATAAGCAGTTACAAGACAGGAGTCGGCTCTTTACCTCCTCAGTGGTGTCTGGGAGCCTCCCTACAACACCAGGACGGCCTCAGGAAAGTACCTTGCGCTCCTTCTGACACCCTCAGCACCACCACAGTCTTCCCTTGAAAATGAATGATGGCAAAGGGTCCCTCCCAAGCCTAGGAAGACCTTGTAGTCTCATACATTCACCAAAATGGCCCCCAAAAGGACAGCGGAGTCCCCCACTTTGAGCCACGACCTGCTGACACAGCTAACATGAAGACCCAACCTTGGCTGCCTGGCTCCCAAGAACATCTTCCACAAGTCCAGTCACTCACGCAACACACGGCCTTTGATAGTGAACCCTCTGCTGATGAAATGCGGTGCACTGATAGCCCAGGGGAATGATGTTGCCTAACTACACCTGGAGCAGGCAATTTATTTTTGCTCAGTTTGGGTCTTTGCGGTTATCATTTCCTCAGTTAGTAAAATAACTATTTTTTAAAGATAAGACCCTCAGCTTGATCAGATCCTGCAGGTGCCTGGTACCCTCATGTAATCAGCTATAATTACTTGAGCACAGGCAATTTCTTGCAGCAGGGCAGGAGCAATGTGCTTTTTCAGGGATTTTCTAAGGTTTTTTTTTTGCACTGCACAATAATGTCAAGGAGTTTTCCTGGTCATTTGTAGTCAGAGTATTAAATAACGAATAAAGTAGGAATTAGAAGGCAAGAAGGGCACTGCTCCATGTTATTTCCTTCCATTCTTCCAAGCCACCTTATCCTCTTTGTAAGCACTCCCTGCGCTGTCATTGTGGCCTGAAATGTGGCAGCCACACTCCTCCCCCACTCTTCGGAACAGCATCTTGCCCACTTTCCCCCTTTTCACTCACTTTTATTTCAAGTTTGTTTAAATTTTTAAATTTCAACTACATTTTGAGGGGGAAGGGACAGTCTTCTCCCCCAAATTATTTAAAAAAAACCCACAAACACTTCTGCTTGTATCCAGCTCTGGATGCAAACCAGCGCTGTCCTCTGAGCTCTCCAGACTTTCTCCTCTTGAAACGTTGGTAACTGTGCTGTAACTTCCCTACTCTCATTACCTCACCTCGGGGTAGAGAGAGGCCCCAGGCGCAGTACGTGAAAAAGTACGGAAGCGCGTGGAGAGCTCCCTGGATGTTTTGATCACAGGCTACGAAACATCTTGAGAACTGCATGCTGCCAGGTAACGGGATTTGCTCAAATTTCAGCCCAGCTTTATCACGGCATGGATCAAACTCATTACATGAGGTCATGTATATGCTTAGAGGCTCTGCTTTGCCTTGCCACATCTGATGGGGACTTCTCTCCCAACCCCGCAGGATACACTCCCTTCACTTGGAAGATACACTCCCCACGGTTACCTATAGCTAAGGAGAATTCAGTCCTTCCTAGATGGTGCTGCTCCACTCCTCTGTGTCTGAGCCACTGCACTCTCACTCACATTATTCCTGCTCACACTGTTAGATCATCTGACTTCAAAACACACGGTAAGAGTACTACCAGTCCACACAGGGGTGGGATCTGCACTACCTCTACTGCCTGAGCTGAAAGATCAAGGTCTGCAGTGAAACTGAAACAAGTCGATCAAACTCGACATGAGGCCCAACTATCATTAGACTGGAACAGGACACACATGCTGGAGGAGTGGTAGGTTACAGCTGGATGATGCACCACCAAAATTTGTCTTGGTTGACTTACCTGACTTAGATTAAGAGGCTGCTGCTGCTGGAAATGTGCTCCTGGCCGCTGCTGCCTATAGGCAACGGCTCCAGACGAGCTCCCTGAAGAGTGACCGCTGGTGGAGGTCACGGTGCTGGAGGACTTGGACTTGTAGGAGGATGAGTGGTGACTGGTGGTGACTGTGCCAGGAAAGGAAACACATTTGTAGCTTACATCACATTCTTTAATTGCTCACCCTACCTTTTCCTCACTGAATCTCCTCCAGAGTGGCTTTTGGGAGGAGACATACAACAGAAGCAGGATAAGAAAATGATTTCTCTTAATTAACAGCGTATCTCAGCAGTGCTTCAAATACATGGCCGGCCTGTTATCCTAGAGGTATCTGGACCTAAACCAGACCTGGAGAAGGCTTTACAGATCCTTCAGAAGTGTGAGAAACTGTTCTGCCAGCAGAACTGTACGATGCAGGCACAAATCCCAAGGAGAGGTAGGAAAGTATAGTGTGCACAGCACAAAAAAGCCCTGGCTTGGCTGACCTCATGGTGAGTAGGAAGGGAGGGAGAAGGAGCTAGTGGGGAGCTCACCCTCTGAGCCTTTGTGTGCGTCAAAAGAAAGGGCTGCCAAGTAGCTCAAAGCCAATTGCTTTCAGCCAGACTTCCACCATAAGCCCCTTTTCAACACATTGTACTACCTAGCATTGCAGAGGCTCTGGATGAGCAAACCTCATCAGTCCGTAATGAAGATCCTGGGGAAACGTTCTTCCCAGAAACATCAACAAGTTTGGATGAAAATACACATGTGTTTTCAATCTCTTACCCGTTTTAAAGTAAACCTATGGAAAAGCAAGGCAGCAAAGGTTCACACTTGCATTTGGGAGCCTTTCATGTCAAATGTTGAGCTAAAGGCTGCATTCTGTTCTTGGGTTTGTACAGAAGTAACTGGGAACGACACTTGCCCCTGTGACTCCTGAGTGTACCAGGGCACATAAATAATGCCATATGGCTCCCAAGAACAGATGTGTCACTTGAGAGAAGGGCAGGAGCACAGTTTCTTTGGAAAACAAAACAAACAAACAAACAAACAAAATGAAACCGAACAATGAGATTCTTCCAAGATAAATCATTTATTTCTTACTAATTTTCTTGACGGAAGAGGTGCAATTTACCTGGTGCCAGGCTATCGCACTCTACCAACACCTCACTGGCCTGGGTTTTCAGTGGTGGCACGATGATCGTTCGGGGGTTCCCACTGCAGTGAGTCTCTGGAACCCCTTTGGTGTCGTAGGTGTTCCCAGTATTCTGCCCGGCACGATGCTGCACGGCGTAAGGGCTGTTGTTGCTGGAGGAATCAGAGTATGGGGAGTCATGCACGGTGACACAGCTGATGACGTTCTTCCTTTGCTTGGACAAGGTGCTGAAACACAAGCACACAAGTGGAAAGAGTGAATGGGCAATGATCGACTTGGAAGCCACCAGAAGACCCTGCCTGCGGCAGACTAGCTCCGTAAAGGAAAGCACACCCTTCAGTCCTCCGCCAGAGAGAGGCTGCTTAAGCCAAATCCCAGGCTTCAAAACTCACTTGTTGCTATTCCAGGAAAGCCTTCATGGAGGTCAAAGAGTGAGACATTGTGGATAGGTCTTATATTCACACTGCTTAGAATAGCACTGAACCAGACTGCCAGATTTATTTTCAGACTGCTTTTTGTATATGTGTGCAGTAGAAGCCCAGCAGTTATACTATGCTTTGTTGCAAGTCTCACCACCCACACGAAAATGTGGCAGTTTCTCCCAGCCTTCCAGCAATATTTAATAATAGATGCTATGACTTTTCATGATTAAATCCCATGAATCTACAGAATACACTCCGTTCTATTTACTAACACGGTACAATGGGCATATATTCTCAACAAGCATTTGAAACTGAGAAACGAATGAAGAAAAAATGAGCAAAGTATGTAAAGCTTTTGGCTTTCTTTTCTTTCTCTGAATAAGCACTGGGTCTCCTGACTCTAGCGTGGATTATCAAGGTCCTGCTGCAACTGATCTATCTATGGCATCAAAAAAGTGATTAAAAAGGAACATCAGTGCTTCCAAGATTAGTGCTAGAAGTTCATTAGACTAGACTGCACGAGTACGATTGGGATTTGCTCTGCTATTGTGTCTAATTATTCCTGATGGTTTCTCCTTCCTGTTATGAGCTTGTTTAGGGAGAAAAAGAGCAAGCAAGAAAGAGGACGGAGGAAGGGGGGTGGTGAAGATTTGCTTAAATGGCTCACATCCTTGACAGTGCACAGACCTTGACTACAGAAAATAGCTGTTATGTTTCACTGATTGCATTATGTTGTTATGGCAACTGAAGTTTAAAATGATGAAAAGAAATGGATCGCACATAAAAAGCTAAGTAATTAGGCTTAATGGTGGAAACAGCCCCAACAGGAACAGAAATGCCATGGAGAAAAAGGAATCTATCTCTTAACTTCTTGAGTGTGCACTTTAAAAAGAGAGAGATCCCTTTTTCCCATGGAGTCTCCTCTCCATTCTCTCACTGTGGCCAGCTCAGTCCAGGGAACAGCTGATTAATCTAGTCTTAGTCTGTGATGGAGCTAGTGTCAGCATCGCTTCTTACCCAGGTAAATGTGGAGTAGATACTGAGAACAGTTTCCTTCCAAGGACGTTGTTTGCCTTCTTATTTATTTTTCACAGTGCTAAAGAAGCACTGGTGGGTTCCCTTCAACTCGTCTGTCCCAAAGCCTCTCCATCAGTATTCACAAGTTGCAACTCACCACCTCGCTCCCAAGAGTTGTAACTGAAAAGCTATCATCTCCTCCATTAAAGAATGCCTTGGGGTGCCACATTCACAAACAAGCTACCATCACGCAGACCTTCCCTGGGCTATCATCGCAGGATCTTGCCGTGCCTCAAAGAGGACACAAGGCCACGGTGTTCTATGCACAGTGAAACATACGTCTCCAGAGGGCCCTGCTATCCTAAACACTTGGAACATCCACTGACACCTGAAACAGGGCAAGTGATCGAGAAGGAGGGGAAGCTACTGCACAGCAGTCTGGAAGCTGAAAGCAATCCTTGCAGGGGCAGGGATCTTTTCGATGGGGAAGGTGTACGACAGCGAACCCTCATATTCTGGCTTTCCACAAGCAGCTGGAGAGAATTGGATTAGAAATGGAAAGAGCAACAGAGTATCTTAGATGGACAACTACTGTATGTGAAGAAAGATGTAGCAGTTTGGATATGGTGCTATGAAAGAAGAATATTAAGCCAATAAAAATGACGAATATTGCATCAATATTCCTCTCTCCTTCAGTAGAAATGCCGGTAATCACACATTTATGAGTATCCACACTACTTGCCCTTTGCAGCTACCCTTGGCTGCCAGTTGGGAAGAGATATATATTCTCTACCTCTGACAGTTATTACATTTTATAAAGAAAAATCAAGTCACTAAAGAGTTTTCTGACAAGTGATAAGGTCTAGCTATTCTTCTACAGTCCTTTCCTTACATAAGTGGCTGAGCTGCTGAACTGGAAATACTTGCTCTCGGCTGACACTTGACATGAGAAGGCTGAGCTGTAGAACTGGAAAGGTATTTTTCTGTGTAATCTGTGCTATTTATTGTTTTAGAATGGGCATATTTTTCACCAATTTGATTGACAGCTTGTCAAAGCAGGGACCAGAAGGAGTCTTCTCCTTTAAAGTCTTATAGCTCCTTGATAACAATAAGAAAATCAAGTAAATATGTTTGGTTGAACAAGTAAGTGACCCCAAATCCAAACCTTTCCAAAGAAAGGGACTATAGCAGGATATTAAACTCATTTCATGGATGGGAAACTGAGAGGGACCAGAGCTATGGTCCTGCCAGGCCTTACGCAAGTGCTTAGCACTACTAGTACGTGTCATCCACCAAAGTCAGCTGGACTATTCCAGTAAACAGAGCTAAAGCACGTGGCTAAACATTCACAGGGCCTAAGTGATTAGCCTCTTGATTCAGCAGGCTGCATCATTTCAAGTGCACGAGGAGTCCCATGGAAAGCAGCTGGATTTTTGTCTTTAGGAAAGGCAACGACTGCGGTTAATGTCAGAGTAGGCAGAGAAGTCAGTCGGGACTATTCACACGCCCAGAGCTCGGCACCTGCTGTACCACAGCCTGCCCGAGAGATTACGGGTGGGAATTTCAAAAGCATCAAAGGCACAACTCATGCTGAAAATCAGTTGATTCACAGGCTTAGAGATACATGTTAAGCCAAAATGGGGGCTTTAGAAAATTCAACCCAGAAGAGCTAGCATTCCCCCTTCTCAAAGCATTCTTGCTAGCCAGCAACTGTCCTCCTTCCAGCTCCCTCTGAGGACTCCGCTGCTCTCCCCACCTCACAGTAATGCAGGAGGTATCTGCGTGAGGTCCAGGCTGATGTATCGCCTTCCCTGCTCACAAACTATGAGGACTGAGAGCTTTTACCTGTTGACACAGCACTTGCCCACTCAGCAAGCTTACTGTATTCCTGTAACAGCCACAGCTTTCGGGGATGTTTGTGCTTACACAGAAGAATACTATTAAAAGTCTTGCCCCCTTCCTATTAAGCTGACTCCAAGCCTGGTAATTGCTTTCCCTCCTGCAAGCACGGCAGCAGCAGCATACATGATTTAGTAGTGTTGAGAGTCGGCTTGTGTTCCTGGTCAGCTTGTGTGCTTGCCTGCATTATGTGGGTAGGTGTATTTTAATTCTCCAGAGGAGGGAGGGGGGAAGATTACCAATGTGGCATCAAATCCATCTACACAGACTGAAAAGCAATAAGCCAGGAAGGCTTTTTAACCTTTCTTGGCTGGAGCTGCATCCTCCCTTTCAGAACAGTAGTCGGAAAAATATGCATTGCTTTCTAAGTTTATTATTAGTTTATGAGTGGTAGCCCATTCTCACCTGTTCCCAAAGAGCTTCTTCTATAACTTGGACACAGAACAATTCATGTCTGTCCAGTGTGCAGACACAAAGCACGACCATGCCTTCAAACCTGCAGAAAGCAACTCTCGGAGACCGCTCTCTAACGTAAACCCTTGTGAGTGCGCAGCGGAGAGACAGACGTGGTCTCTATTCCCCACAGCAAGGAAAGATCTCAAGGAGAAGTCTGACAGAGGAAAGAGAAGATAGTTTGTGCACAGGCACAGGACAAGAAACTAAGGGGGGCATCTCAGATACTGTTTATGGAAAGGTACCAAAGGCAGATGTTGAGAACAAAAAATGAGAGGAAATTAAGGAAAAGAATATGCTGAATGAAGTGTTGTAACAACATTGGAACCATCTAAATAGCCAAGGACAAGGACAGCGACAACAGGTCGTGTAACAGTGCAACTTGAGATGATTTCTACTTGCTGAAGGTCCAGCCCAAAAGCTTGGTATGTGATAGCATTGCATGAATGAGATCTTTTTTCCCTGAGTATCTCAAGTTACACCAGAATCCCAGAAAAAGCAAATGGAGTCTAATAGGGACGATTCTTCAGCATACGGTTCATCCACAGAGACACAAACCTTTCAGTATGGCTGACGCTATAGCAACAGAGGCATTCAGCTCTCAAGGTCACCAAGATGGCCTTCTAGTTTGGGGGAAGAAGGCACCCATCCCATAACTGTGCCTCTGAACCGGTGTGCATGTATACCATGGCACATTAGCTTTACATCACATCACAGAAATTCTGTTCCAGGCCTCTGAAAACTTAATAACATGCAACCTTTTCAGTTTGCTGCTTCAGAGTAATCCACCTATTCCAGGAAAGTATAGAGTCAGCCAACAAAAACTCACACTACAACTGCAATCGCTCTCTTCACGTTGAAATCTTATGCCCTGCATAGCTCAGTGTTGAGAACATGCCCCTCTCTCTTCAGCTCAGCCTCCATCCCGACCTGTTAATCTGCTCTCACCTTCTTTGTGCATTTGTGATGGTCAAGTACCACACTGAGGCCATTTTATTAGGACATACAGCACATGCTATAGCTATTTAGGTCATATATACTGAATTGCTTAGCAGGTTGTAAAGGTTCTGCTGCTGAAGGTTTGCTGAGAGCGCTACTGTCTATCTCTGTTATTTTAAGTATTACTTGCATGTTGGTGTGTTTTCTAGAGATGGAAGGCAGCAATCTTTTTACCAGATGACTGTAGTTAGTCAACATATTGCTATGCAGAGTCAGTGCATTACTATGCACAGGATAACATAGCCACAATAGGCTAGATGTCAAAAGAGAATGACAAAGGGTATTTTGACCCTCACACATACACATCAGCAAGTTGGCAAAAACACCTGGTTTGTGCCTGCCAGCGATTTCTGTGCGTAAGGGGAATGAAAATCCTCTAAAGTAGGCTCCACCACCACTGCACTACGACGTGAATAAGGTGAATTAACAACTTGCATCAGCTCATGCTCAGTTATAAAGGTGAGACTCACACAGAGACTTCACTGTATAGTTTACCATCTTAAGGGAAAAAACCCAACCCTGCAAGAACTTTGTGCCAGTGAAGATGGCCAATGAGGCAGTTACTCAGTATGTCCATGACAGCCATGGTCAGTCTTTCTTGCCCAGGAAGAGGATTCCACAGAAAGCCAAGCTGGAGATGTGTTACCTACGATACCGGTGCAACTAGAGCAGGCAGTGGGGAAGTGAGGGGCTCTCCTGCCTCTTTAGGGTGGAAGTACCCTCAAAACCACTCATCTCAAGGCCATCATTAACCCTTACTACTTGCTGAATATGTGCTCCGATTACTGTGACTGCAGTTGCACTGTTGGTATGTCTATCTGTCTGCTTCACTTTCTTACTAGAGCACGTAGAGAAACTTAAGAAGAATAAATTTATAAGAAAAAGTTCAAGTCTATGCTCTGGTTTTACTCTCTTCAGTGCTTTACATGTAATGGTTAGACCTAAATTCTTCTTTCCAGAATAAATAATAGCACAGCAGTAAATATCTTTTTGGCCTACAGAGTTTCTTTGTAAAGGATGCTGAACTGAGACTCCAGAAATTCACTGGTGATAAATAAACAGGGTCACGAAATTGCTTCCTGTCCATATAACGCTTTTTATATGCAATTTTTTTTCTACTGTTCTATGAGACAAAATGTCACATGAAAAACTTGTGTGGATCAGAAACCAGGTAAAAACAGTTCCAGTCAGTCAAAATGTTCTCTTTTTATTTTGACCATTTAAAAATTTGTTTTCTATTATTTCCTCACACTTTGAAAGAAGAAAAAAACCTTCACTAAACCAGAAAAGAGAAGTCTTCCCCTTAACTAGTTAATCATGAAACGCTTTCTTCCCCTTAAGAAAAGTCAAAACCTTTTTGCAGTTTTGAAGCTTCCCCAGATGTCACTGTGTTGGGGATATTTCTATAAAAACCTCAATGTAGCCTGCAAAAGCCTTGGTTTTGACAAACTGACTTTTTAAATCAAGAATTTGCCCCCTGAAAATCTCTGACCATCTCTCTGAGGATGGTCCCTGCCAAACTGTGTACCTGGGGTCCCTCCTCTGTGATTTCGCCCCAGGCACGGGGCTGGGGCCCAGTAGATGGCCCCCTTTGACAAAGCTCCATCGAGCAGGCCCCCCACAGCCTCTTGCACCACTTCCCCAGCACCTTCATCCAACAGGAGCCCAGCATTTTCAGATGACTCTTGATTTTAAAAAGATTACACCAAGCTACACTCATCAACAGGGCAAAACACGTGAGCAAAGAATGAGCAACGTGCTGTCCTGCCTGCCCGGTCAGCTGGTATTTCATAAACATCCTACTTGAACATCTGTGCTTTTCATTAGGAAAAGGAAAATTCTGCCCATACCACACTGAATTCTTCACATTTTTCTTTTGCCAATAAAAAAGTTGCATCCCTTGTACTAGAAAAGCTTTCTCTGCTGCTCTGGTATTAGAAAGAGGCTTTTCTGCTGGAGTAAATCCAAGCTGTAGGGCTCCTTTACTGCATCAGCAGTATCATATTTTATCAGCATTACCAGTCCTTCTTAAACTGAGACTTATGAACTCTTACATCGTCGAAGGATCTACTACTTCTCACAACCACAGGTAGCTCTAATCTCTCTTTGCTGAGCAATCAATAAAATAAACATTTTTAGTCACAGGGGTCAAAAAGAAATTTCCAATCCCACAGGAAATAAGAGAAGGAAGTGCCGTAGCAAATTCAGGAGCTTGTCCAACATCAGTGAAGTTAATGCAAAGATACCACTGCTATCAATAAGATGGCACCAGGCAATTAACTTTGACTGATCTGCCAAGTGCCGTATGATTTCTGTATTCTAATCTAGAAAAAGCTAATATTGTTAGGATATGACCAATAGTGTGTTTCAAGTTATTCTTTATTTTTCACCCCCACAGCGACTGCCCAACAGTGTAACATTTGCATAAATATGGGTGAGGTGATGTATTCTTTGCACAGTTTCATTTTCAACTCAGATCCTGAACGTTTGGGCACCGATTACAGTAAAGAACATACTTCACTGTCGCTCTCATTTTCCTTGGAGCCAAAAAAATATATAAGAAAACCTGGAGGTACTTTCCTACATGTGACGTGCTTTCAATGAAAAAGACCTCAATGTTCATTGACATTAAATGCTGATATAGCTTCCTTGACAGGACGCTACGTTCTTACTCCAGCTGAGAATCCGGTCTTAGATATGCCCAGGCCAAAAGGCTCTGAGCAAGTTGATTTGACTCTCCTGGAGACTTGAACCAATGATTCTCATTCTGCGCATGCTATTTTCCATCTGTGTCTCTGCCTCTAATTCTCCATTTGCTCTGGTTACATCTGCACAGGCAATTAACTCACTCTGGAATTCCAAAAGGTGGCCGAGAACTGCCCGTGTCTGCACAAAATGTCTCTACATGGCTCAGAAATTAAATCTAGCTCTTAAGCTTTGGCCTTCCAGGAATGTTGTTGCCCTGGCACTCTGTATAGTTATGCCATACGGATACAAAAAGTAGCCAAGGATCTGGTCCCAGGCAGGAACGTGTCCTGAATATCCTTTAGTGGCATCAAAGCCAGTTTGTTTATGTAAGTCTGGCTCCTGGGACTACTTTCTTAACCCCTCAGCAGACCTTGCCTGAATATTTACATACCCCAAACTCCCAACTCGATTTCCAGACATTTTCCAGAACTTTGTTCTATCTGTCTCCCTGGAGAGGCACCGACTGACGAAACTGGTCAGATGGCAGCGAAGTTGAAGCAGCGGAAACAACTGTTAGCTGAAGTGGCTGTGGATGCCAGCTCGTCCCTCCACCCCTCTCTCTGGACCCAAGGTGATGCCCAGACTGTTAAGTATAAGTAATTGCAAATAACTTCCCAAAGCCTGGGACCAGCAGCATGGGAAAACATGCTTGCAAATAGCTCCCATGACCCTTGAGACACCTGCCTTCTTCATGCTGCCCCACCTCACAACCTTAGTTTTCAGCATCTCTTTTGTCTTGCCCTTCCTTTCCCGTAAGAGCCCTGGAAGCGGTGGCTCCTTACTCATAGTCCACCTGACTTCCACGCTGACCTTCATTCAACTCTTTCTGGAAACAGTTTCATCTCCCTACCAAACTAAGGAATACTGTAGCAATTTTTTTTGTTTTTGTTTTTTTTTTGAGTGAAATATGTTACGCTGTCCTGTGATCAATTCCCCACGATCAACCACTGCATTCATGGCAAGCCTGAATTTGAGAGGGGCTGAGCTCTTGCTGCCTGGTGGCGTTCACTGGTAGGGAGAAGGGGAATGGGAAGTGGCGGTGGCTGTCGGGAGGTAGGTTGAAATTGCAGCCCTGGATGCCTGAATCATATGGCTCCTCTTTACAGATTTTTAGCTCCTTGAGGCCAAATGCATCTCATCTGTTCCACGCACATTTGCAGTGCTCCACTTATCACCACAGCATGGAGACGCAGAGATATAGATAAGTATCTCCAAAGATTAAAGGAAAATCTGCCACAGAGCATGTTCTAAATAAATAAAATAATTAATTCTCTCTCGACAATACTGGAGGAATAAGGTTAAAAAAATTCCTAGCTCAGTTACCAACATAAAGAGAGTATAATTATTCAGCTGTTTGCAAGGCTACTCCTCTACAACTTATAAAGCAGAGTGATGTCTTGTGACTGGCATCAGATGGGAAACCTAGAGTGCTTGCATGTGATGAAAGGTGCTGAAACGAGAGTCCTGGAAAATTAAGTCCTCTCTCATCCACAGTAGAAGATCAGCAGTGGCAGTGGTCCTGGGCCACATTGCTCACTTGGGTGAGTTAATTCTCTGAGGAGCAAACTCAGTCACCATGGTCTTTATAGCCTCATCTATGCCCCTCTGCAGAGTCTGTCAAAAAGCCATCAGTTTCTGCCACTTAAGACAATAGTTCAGGGATGTGTTGGCAACACTATCGGAACTGAGCAAACCTCTTGCAATGTATTTACCATTACTGAGTGTTTATGACACAACCACTAACTGTTTTTCAGGACCTTTTTATGGAAAATAGCACATATGGAAGGTGTCATTTAATGCTCTTTACAGATGCTGGATCACTTAGAAAGCAAAAAGGCAATTTTAAGCTACCTTCCTTCCAAGCCCTTCTTTTTGTTTTTGTTTTAAACAGCTATCTGACTTAAAGAGGCTCATCACCATAGAATCTCTAAAGTCTCCCTTTCAACAGCCCTGTGAGACAGAGAAAACTATTATTTCCTCTTACAGATGAGAGACTATGGCACAGAGAGACTACTACTACATTTCTCCAAGGTCACAGAGCGAATGTACAGCATGGTAGGGAACATCACCTAAGTCTGTGGAGTCCTCAGCTAGTATTTTAGCCTCCCCACCATCTTTCCTCTCAAATGAAAGACAACCTGGGTGCTGAGACCCAACTGTAGCTCCTGGGACCCTATAGCAACTCCTGGGATGCTCCAGCACTTCTGTGCCTCTGTCTCTCCTGCACACAGAAAAGAGCAGAGAGCTGCTGCTCACCTGGTGGGTGCATGCTTCTGCTCCTCCTCTTCATCTGTGTCGCTGCTGATAGTGATGACACTCACTGCGGGGCTAGGGGTGTCGGGAATGATTATTGTCTGCCGCTGCCGCTCCCGCGTGGTGCTGGTCGCCACATCGCCCCAGCCGCACGTGACAGAGGTGCTGCAGGCAGGGCTGTTGTGCACCATGGCACAGCGGGGAGGTGTGTTTTCCTTCACTCGTTTCGACCGCTGAGGAGAGCTGATGGATTGAGAGGATGAAACTTCATAGGTGGATGCATTTCTGGAAATAGGAAAGATAGATTGTTAGTTGGTTAAAACTCGGTTGGCTTAAGTTGCCTGTCGCCACGGCTTTTGACTCCCGATCTCTGATTCAGTGGCACTGATTTATGGAGTCTAGGAAAACTGCAAAATTGGCATAGTCACCTCTTCAAAGGACAGAGTCCTTCACATAACTTATTCATATAATTGTTTGAAAAGTAGCTTCTTTTAGGAAAAAATTCCATTTTGTTTTCCCTAGAAATTTCCAGATGAGAAATTCTGCCTCCCAGGAGTTTGTGCTGAGAGGTAGAGGCTAGTCACGCAGCCTGGACATACAAAACACAGGCAGGCACAGTATCACTGTCACAGGAGGAAGAAGAACCCAAATGATAATCCTTTTCTCCTGTATCCTGCATGGATGCATCATGACCAGGTACTTTTTGGCCAGAAAAAGCTAAAGGTAAAATTAGAATTTGTTGTGGAAAACAACAATCATTTATCAGGAAACTGTTTTTCTTAGTTGAAAATTTAGTTTTCTGTTTAATAATCTTTTCAATTAATATTTCCTGGCCAATGCTTCACCCTTTAGGATAGTGGAGTCCCGTGGATGAGAGCATGCAGATGGGAGGACATATACTCAGTTTCATTTTGTTCCCACGTGAGGCAGCAGATACAGCATATATAAACCAGAAAGAAAAGAACAATCTTTTTATTATGCAGTAGAAAAACATTCTCAAGTCCTGTTTTTTCCAGGCTTCCTACTTCAGGTTCCCTGCCTGACAGTTGGAAAGGGCCCGCTTGGATCAGGAATCTGAACACAGAATCTGTCCACCAAACAGTGCAGCACAGGTCTGCAGATGCGGATATTTACCAAAGCACATTGACTAAAGCCCATTTTGTTCATTTCCTACATTTTCTTTCTCCCTTGTATTTCTCCTGCCTATTGCAGAACATTTGCAGAGTCAAAAAGGAAAAAAAACCCCAAAGTTCCGGTTTTCTTCTACAGTGGGGGCTTGAGCTGCATGTTCAGCTTGGCCCGAAAGCTAACAAAAGGAATAGGTGGCATCCATCAAAAGGAAGTCATTATGGACATATCGCGCTATACCAACTTACACAGGCTCTTTTGCATAACAAATGGCTGCACAGTAGCATTTGCAGTGCTTTTTGAATACCAATGAGCAGCGTGGAGTACCCTCCTCTCCAAAGGAGCACGTTCCTCATTTGGCTACAGAAGTGTCACAATTAATGAAGCCGTAGAAACCCGTTGCTCTGGAAGTGTCCAGTTCCTCCTGGACACTGCCACTCTGCCCTGGAGAGGGCAGGGAGAGGGGTGGCCCTGCGCAGGCACTCTGGTTGCAGCAGGCGCTCTCTTTTGCTGGCTTGCTGGGGATGTGGCTGCCTCTGCTCTGCATTACGAATGGACGAAGACAGCTGGAGCCCACCCAAAGTAAATGTAGCATTAGAGAGCACATAAATGGGAAGGATTTAAATAGTGGCCCCTTAACTAGAGTCAAACTGGTTGTGAACTCAGAGCTCCTCTGGCCCCAGTCCAGTCACCCAGGAAAACCACAAGCTCCTGTTTTTTGCCACTGCACAAGTGGTGACCCATTTTGGTTCTCTCCCTGCACTGTTTTGGTTTGGTTTCTTTAAAGAAATGTGCTTGTTTCACCGCCCAGAGGACTCTCCCCAGAACAGCTGCCGATATATCTTAAGCAGGCAAGATTACAGTGCTGTGACAGGCACTGCGATCGTCGTACCGTTTGAGTTGTGCCACATAACATAGTATGAACCAAAACCCAGTCTCCTCCTCGCAGAGCCAAATGGTCCTACTGGGAGTTGATAGATTTAGGCGTCTCAGGACTGCCCCTGCATGAGACGTCCGTATAAAACGCTCCTGGTTTTTGCTGCCATGGTTATAAAAAGTCCAGTGCGGGTATCTGCTGCTGGTGTGCACTGTTGAAGATAGGGGTCAACCACCTATTTTAGGAGCTAGAGAGCTTGAAGGTGGCCTAAAGCCACCCCAGTCCTCCACTCTGTATGGCATTAAAGCTCAGAAGATAGGTCATCGTCTCATTGCTTTTGAAAGGGCAGATCTTGTGTGCACACAGCAGGCACATTTCCTGCAGATGCAGTCCCTGGAGGTGTACCACCCTGTGGAAACACCGACGCTGCACCTCAGGAGCGCTTCTTTGAGATGAGGAGGGAAGAAAAGGTGTGGCAACTGGGCATTGCACAATGTTGACCCGAGAATATAGTTACATTTTTAATTACAGTGACTACAGGGCCTCAGGTAATCACAGCAGCATAACGAGCTGTACGAACAGGGCCCGAATCTCCCATCCCGCATCCCCTCCAGCCACTTAACCCCTGCACAAAATGATGCTCACTGGCTATAAAATGCACCTAGAGACTACCTCTTACCCCCTGCTCTCCTGACCTGGCTATGGACGAGGTGAAGCAGCAAAGAGTCACAAAAAGCGTGATCTAATCACTTGCAGGCCGTGGAACAAACTTTATTTTGCCCCGCGATGGCACGCTTGCATTGCAGGGCTGCATTCAGAATAACTCAGGTATGGACTCCTGCCTCGCTGATGCCACGACCTGCGCCGGGAGCCGCGCGCACTCACCGGGGTGCTGACTGGTGCTGCTTACTCTTCCTGGTGGAGGTGGCGGCGGCGGCAGGCGGCTGGCGCATGACGTGAGCAACACCCACATTGACGGGCTGGGCTGCGGGGAGAGTCACATGGCTAGCTAACAGCGCGGGCTGCTGCATGATGGGGTTATAATGGCTGCCGTGAGCGTGGGTGTTTCTGCAAAGTGGGGAGACAGGCACACGTTTAAAATGCAACCGGCGGCTCCTCAGCAGGCTCTTCCACAGGCTCCCACCGCCCTCACCAAGGCACCCCCCTCCAGGGCCCATTGGGCTCCCAGTCCCCCCAGGAAGGAGCGTCTCCCCCAGGGAACGGAGTGAAGGGAGCGGCATGGGCACGGCACTCCACTGCAAGGACGGGGAAGGGAGAAGCTGCCTGTAGCTCTCAGATAGCGGTGTGGCAGGCTG
>NW_010522169.1:32092-45193 GCF_000687285.1 Phaethon lepturus
CCCACCCTGGCTCTTCTCACGCCTCCTCCAGCACTAGTGGGTACTTCAGGGAGCCTCCAAGCGCCTCCAGTTTACCTCCAGTCTGCCAACGGTTGGGTGCCCGCCATGGACTCCGGGATGACGGTCGCGTGCTGGACAGAAGTGTGGGTGGCCACCCCGGTCAGCTGCTGCCAGGCAGGAGGGAGCAGGATCTGCTGAGTGCCACTGGGCCACGCTTGCTGTCGGACAGAGAGAAAACAGCTTCTTAACAAGAGGCATCATACACCGAGTGTGGTGGTGGTCCATGCTCAGCTGGGGCTCCTAATAATGACCATGGCCATACTACCGAGCTGTTACCACTTTTCAGTCATAGATGACAAATGCTGTCAGGAAACCACAGTAAAAGCAGTAAAAGTTATCAATATAGAGAGCGCAAAGGAGGGGGGAAAAAAACCTCTGCTGTCCAAAGCAGCAGCTGTGTTTCAGGCTAAACTGGGAATGGGAGGGATCAAAACTGGTTGGCATTTCAAGCCAAACATCAAACTCTTTAGCACCTTCTAATTTTGACTCTCCAGATCAGCTGGGCACTATGGTCCTATTGTTGTTTTCCCCCCTCCTACAGACAGTTTTCCTTCCCACCCCAACAGCACCTAAAGGACTTCAGAACTTGAAGGAGCTTAAAAGGAGAACAAACTTTTCAGGGATCAGGAAAGAGAACAGGGGGCTGCAAGGCTTTTGTGAGGAGGAAAAAAGAGAGCAATTTGGGGATACCAAAAGGGAATGAGTATTGGTCATTGAGTGCTCCTCAGGAGGACAATCTTGCTGCATGGGCCAAGGAGCCCAGTCGCCTGCTTCCAGCTCACCAGGAGCTCCCCTGGCCAAAGCACAGAGGAGCTGTGTATGGCTACACGTCGCGTGCCTGTTCTCTCCATGTGTCCTCTGGCTTCTTCTGAGCGGGTCCCCCTCTTGCAGGGGTGGAGACCTCTGCCCTGTGAGCTGAGCCATCGCTCTGCTATGCAACTATCCCTCCAGCTGCGCTGGCATGACTCAGGTCGTCTTGCTCTGGTGACTCCACACATGAGTCAGATGATCCTTTTTTTGACTTGGGAAACTTTCTTTGCTATGTGCTGCCTGAAAGTGGCTTCAGCACTGCCTGGGCTGGGGAACGCAGAGGTACTGGCTACGGCCCTCCTTAGTCCCAAACAGCACCACTACAGTGGACCCATGTTGTGTTATCTCAGAGCTCTAAGGGGGCTAAATTTTAAAGAGAGGAGGCTTCTTCCAGGCACGCATTTGTCCCCATCTCCATTCTCACAAGAATCCTTGTTAACTATCCCCATAACTCCCTCCTATCCTCCAGTGAAAAAAAAAACAACTACCACCCCCCAAAAAAAACCCCAAAACCTTTTCCCAGTTCTGCTCCAAAGTTTGACTGTCTTGTAATTTTCCACGTTGCTGAGTCACATGAAAAGGCTGGTACAGTGAGGCCTCTCAGTAACATCTGCAAAGGATGGACAGTCACAGGGCTCCCGAGAGCTCTTCATCTCAGGAGCCACAATCACGGGCTGGTGCTGCTCGGAGCAGGTAGGAGGAAGAGGCAAAGACATAAAAAGATCAGGGAGGATGATTCTTTTCTTTTTTTCTCCCTTTTTTTCCCAGCTTTGATTTAAAAGGGGAGACTAAACTACTGTTGCAGTCAGTCCCAGGGGACTACCTGGATTTACTTGCAGAGAAAACTGCTTCCTCCCTTTTCAGGAAGAGAACTGAGCAAATCTAAGCTCCTTTCCCGACTGTAGTGCATAAATTTAGATGCAGTGTCAGGGTCCAGGCACAAATTCCTCACTTATTAGGTAAGGACCACTGAATCATTTAATCTGCAGATAAGACTTGCCTAGGCTGATCCACTAGTACAGTGTGCTGCACTTACACACGGGAGGCTTGTGCCGGCAGCCACAGCTTGTTCTCGGTTAACCGGCGCAGCAGAGCACCGCACTGGCCCTGCGCTCAGGAGGCGGTGGGTCGTCCGGTGCGATGGAGCTCTCGCCTCGGATGTAGAGCAACGACAATTAATGGAATAAACGCGTTTGTTCTGAAAGCCGGTGGCAGGACCTCCGTGGGAAGAAGTGTTTTTGGGAAGGAGTTAAAAGGAGAGCAAATCAAGAATTCAGGGCATTATTCAAGGACGGGGACAGTTCTGGGTCACGTCATGGAAGCCTGCCAGAAAACTGTACAGCTTTGTCTCTTTTGAGATCTGAAGCTGCAGAGAGCTATTAGTAAAGACAGAATCAGTCTCCTTTCATTGGTCTCTGTGCATACAGTATATGGACACACTTGCTTGAGAGGGTGAAAATAGACCCAGAGAAGTTACAAACAAGTTACTTTTGCCACTGGCTCCGCATCTTGCAGGCTGCTTGCTTTGTCTAGCTCCACACCACAGGCTGCAGACACACAGCTGCCAGAAGTGATGCTCAAAATCCGTCACTGCCTCTGCCCTGGGTCTCTCCAGCTCCTGGACCTCCTTTCCCGTCCCTCTTCCGGCATTGCCGGTCTGATACAAAATGCACAGGGAGGGCTGGACGCTGGCTGCGCGGGGATGCAGCGAGGCTTTGCCAGCCACAGCCATCCTGATGTGGGCAAGCACAGCAACCCGTGCCGCATGCTGGGCAGCGGAGAAAGCCCGATGGCACGACACAGCGCTGGGAGCACAAGGAGCGGCACCGTGCCTGACCAGTGGGAGAAATAAGGCGGGTAGAACGACAGAAGTGGGCTCCGGAGGCACTACGCTCTCCGCCAGGGACAGTCCCTCTAGTAGTTGGAGCAATCGCACGGTCCGGTCTGAAGAGCATTAGATAAGCAGCTGTGCATGAGAGGAATAGCTCTCTGCTGAGAGAGAAACACGCAGCCGCTCAGAGATCAGATGCGACTACAATGCATTACAAAGAAGCTGTGTTTTTCCATTCAGGAAACTGGAATTGGGTACAGATTTGTTTATCAGAGCAGCTGCTCAGCCCGAACCGAGTGAGGCCCACGGACACCAGATGCCACCGACATCAATCAGAGTGCCCTGCCATCAGAGCGGCAGCTAGCATTTCTCATCGCGTGAGACAGACAGATACACCAACAGGCCAACTGCCTCTCTTTTATTAAATTAAATATTAAAAATCTATGTGAGTGAGGAGCGTTTCTCAGAAACAGCTTAAGTTCCCTTGTGGAAGTGACAGTGAATAAAACATCAGTAGAAAGTATGAGGGGGCAGCCCACGAAATGGGAGTTCGTGTAGCAGGGGCAGCACAGAAATTGGTAGCAAAGGTTCTCCTGAACATTCCTTCTTTCCCACAGACTGCATGGTGACCCCGACAAGGCCACCTTGAGAAGAAAGAAAGGACTGGAGGTCCCAAGATCCTTCAGGATCCTGATGCCTTTGGGATGCTTCAGACTTGACCCTCATCCCTTCAAGCCCCATGTAACACCACACCTCAGGAGGCCTGGCAGAATGGTGGGGGCATGCAAAGCTCTGTCACCTCCTTCACCCACCGCCTTAGCTGACTCCTTGTGCAAGCAATCGGTGCCTGCAACCATGCCTACACAGCCTGCTTCTTGCTTCATGATTGCTTTGGTTTCCCCTGCCTCTCAGGCTCTCTTCCCTACCAAACAAGAGCGGTGGCCCACACAGGTTGTTACGACAGGCTGCCACAGAGGCAGGCTGGATGTTTCGGACAGCCCTCTGACTCTGCTCCTGGGGAGGGGCAGGGCACATTAGCTAATGGAAATCACACAGGCTGCAAGCTGTGTTTCGATCCGTCTTCACCAGGTAAGTGCGGCTGGCAGCTGGCAAAGGCAGGCAATTGCACCAACAGTCTTATCCTGGCAATGCAAAGCACAGGCATAAACCCCAAAGTCTGCTGGTACCTGGACTGCGTATGAACGCGCTGGCATTAATGATGGCATGGCAGATCAACCACTCCTGAGTCAGAGACATGCATTTTTGACTTGTAGGTCATCTTTTCCAGGCTGCACAACTTAATACTAAGTATACTAGGTGTTTTGGGTTTTTTTTGCTGACAGAAACATGCTTGATGCTGGCAGACATACCACAGCACCAGCTGAAAACCAGTAGGGGCAGATTCACTGAAACCAGCACAAGGAAGAATGAACTGCTCCTCCTTTTTGAGGAGCTGGAGTTCCCCTTGAGGATGCACACGTGATTGGTGGTACCCATTCCCATTTGGGTTTTTTTTCCTGGAAGGAATCATGGTTTTCCTGTGAGCGCATTTCGGACAATTGTGCCAACAAGTGCTGCTGACAAGGAGAGCTCCTTGGCTGTGGGGCCCTTGCCTCTGCCCCCTGCGTGTCTCTCATAACTTACGAGCAGAGGGGCAGCTCATAAAACAGAAAGGTGCAAACTTAAACCATGAAAGATCTTCAGTGGCAGCATGCAATTCACCAGTGCAACTCCTGGCCACAAACTACCACTGAGACCATGGGTTCAGGAGGATGCAGGAAGGTTATTACAGGTTCTTCCTCAGCAGAGGCCTGACACAGCTTCCCACTGATTCCAGTGGAGAAGCAGAAGGAAATAAGGTCTATCCAGAGACTTCTGCAACTCTGACATAGCCTTTGAGATGAACAATGAACTGGGGGACATTTGGACATTTCAGAGAAAGCTCTGAAAGGGTTTCGGGACCCTTATATGGCTGCTCAAGTCTCTGAACTGCACCACAGAAGGCCCTCAGAGAAAGCTACTCTCTCTCCTCAGTCTCCAAGAGCTAAACACAAAAACACTCGCTGAGCTCAGTGTCTTCAGAGCTCCTTACCTGTGCGAGGAGTCCTGGCTGGATCTGAAGAGGCTGGGCGCCAGGAGCCTGAGTGACAATGGGAACGGCGTTCTCCATCCGAACTGAGTACCCAGCATGCTTCGAAGGGGAGGCTTGTAACCCTGTTCCACCAGCACAGAAGGTACAACATTAGCCATCAACAGTATTGCTAGGAACAGGGGTCTGGATTTCAGAGGTGCCTAACGGCACTCACTGATGTTCACTTAAATTGCAGTGTTCAGTCACTCCAAGAAATCAGGCTCTCGGAGTCCCACATATTTGATACATGTGTAAGGGTGCAGAAAAGTCATTTTCAAAGATGCTAAGGGATTAACTGAGTTCATATTTTTAGGATACCTCGAATCTGTGGGGAATATCTCAATACAATGTGTACAGGGAGAAAAGGAAGAGAGGGGAGGGAATGGTTTCTCTTGCTCCATGTTCACTGGTTCGACAACAGAAAATGGTCCTTGCCAGCCCAAAAACATTGCTATGTGAGAATGCTCTCTTGTGACCCAAGTGGGACAGCAGGTGGGAATCCAGAACTGTGCACTCACTCAGCCTTGACGGGAATAGGTGATTTCCTCTTGCACAGCGTCTCAGCACTCATATTTAAAAGGCTCTCATTTGACCGTGTAATCTAGCACATTCCAAACTCCAACCACTACTGACTTAGCCACGCATTAGCATAACTAACTGAGCTGGAGGAAACTTCCCTCTCCACCACCTTAGTGCATGGCACAGCCTACGCTACCTTCTCTGCTTCAGAGCTTTCTCAAGACAGCATGTGGAAGATGTTAGGCTTACATATTCTAGCAATACATTTCTATAGTCAAACCCTTGAGATGCATTTTAACTATGTCAAAGAGGTCTAGCTAAACTCCCCTAGCTCAAAAGAGCTTTGATGATCTTGCAGAACATTTAACAAGTGCCTAGACGCTGCTGCACAGACAGGCTTGTAGAAATGAAGAGCAGAAGTTGCACTAGCTGAACCAAGGTCTATTTAGACCACTTCATACAGATACCTGGCTAGTTCTTCCAAACTGCTACAGCATGTAAAGTCAAAAGAAGGACAAGTGGCTAAATCTGATCATCACCCAGGTTGTCTGACAATGGTACCTGCCACTGGTATACACAGGCAGAGCTGTTTGCAGCAGGGCTGGCGCTGAAGGAATTGTAAGATTCTCCACTGTTGCAAACATTTCCACCTGCAACAACCTCATTGCTCTTATTTACTAGGCCACTAAGGAAGCTTGTTTCCAAAAAGAGCTAGATGAAACAGCAGTGGGGAGGGAGCAGCGGCTGGCCAAGACCTGGTGAGGCTGTTACTTACCTTGGAAGCCTGGTGGGCAGACTATGAGAGCTTGCTGGAAGGGGTCAGGCCGGGCACAGATCTGCGCTGTTCCTGTCTGCAGGGGCATGCTCCGCTGGGCCACCGCAGCCATGGACGCCGCTGAGGGCTGGTAGAGTGCAGATTGGTAATTTAGTATGGAGACCTCGGGGTTGGCTAAGGAAATAGTGGCACTGGAGGAGGTGGGAGCCAGGTTGGTGGTCTAAAGGAATGACGGGAATTAAAACAAAAACAAACAAAAAAATGAGGAAGATGGGTACGTTGGAAGGAGCAAAATCCAAAAATAAAATAAAAAAGTAAAATAGTGTAAGGTAAAGTGAAAAAAAAAACAACAAAAAAATCTGCAAACCAAAACCAGACAAGGTGTAGAACAGGACACTGAGAAGCAGAGAGGTAAGGGCAGTGGTGGGGAAAGGAGCATGATCTGTCTGAGTAACCACAGTTGTACTGCGCGACGGGACCTCCGGCCACACAGTGCTGCTGTGTACTGCTCAGAGGCATAGCGCGTTCTCCAAAGCAGAACTGTAGCACCGGTCATCACCCAACTGTCTCTGATTTGCAGCATGATGAAGATGGATTCAGAAAATGCTACTATCACCAAATCATGTTGTTCTCTTATCAGGCACATAGCTCTAGAAGAAGCTCACATTTCTTAGGTAACACAAACTCAGCACTTCCATGCCCTGTGAAGCCTCATCCTGAGAGGGGAGACTCATTCCAGCCTTTCCTCTACCTTGTACCTAAGATGGCACATGCCCTTGAATTATGTTTTGAATTTGAAGGAATCAGAAGGCATAACAGTAGGTGATTAAATAATACTTTCAAAGTCCAAACGTCACTTGGCTTGACTTAAATCTCTCAGAGCAGAAACTCCAGCAGGGAATGTTGCAAAGCCACAAAAACCAGCCCAGTGTTCTGCAAAACATCTAGAAATCTTAGGTGGATTTGTTTTGCATTTAGACTGAGTCTGTAACAGTTGCAGACAAACAACCCCTAAACAGCTCTGCCACTGCTTTATAAAAATATGCCCGTAGCATTCATGTCTAGGCAACTAGGCTCTACCAGGCCAGAACCCACCTTTCCTTTCCATCCAAGCGCACCAGCATCACCATTGGAGATAGATCAGACAATACTTTCCCACGGTGAATGTATGAACCCAGGATGAGGCCTTGATCAAGGCTGCAGGCGGCAGCAAGCTCAGGATTTCGCACTGCCCTGGTTGCCACTGGGCCCGGGAAGGGTACCCATGCTGCACTGTCACAGCCACAACCACAGCCAGTAGGGATGCAACGGTGAAACATTTCTTCCTCCTCCTCCTCTCTCTGTTCAGAGGCAGAGGAGTGCAATCTGATCCCCTCTGCAACACACTGAGCACCAACCATGACAATTCCCACACTCCTAATCTCAGGAGTTATAACTGGAAGGAGGCAATCCCCAGATATTTTGCAGAGAGAGGGAGCACCAGAGAGCCAAGATGAGTGGTACGTTGAAGAGAATGGTGAAAGGTTCAGAGCTTGTTCAAATTAAAACACCCTTTCTGGAAATGTTTCTACCACTTCTAGGAACACTGGAGATACCGGTTCTGCTCATAACACACACCTCTTATGAGAATTCAGAGACTACCATAGACCTCCCCAGCCAACAACCGATCTTAACATCAAGTGAGTTGTGAGGAAATGAAAGCAAGTCTGCATTTCCTACTAGAGTTGTGGTACAAATGGTGTCTCTGCCCTGCAGCTGGGGCCTAGAGAAGCATATAGCAAGCATTTCTTTAGTCACATCTCAGAAACAGCCACGAAAGGGAACCAGTGTTTGTAACTAGTACCCTATCACACCAAGCCATGACCTATCTCTGCAGCTGCTTAACGAATTGTTCCAAAAGATCTTCTGTGATCACATGTATCAAGAACTGAGTCATGAAGTCTGGTTTTCTGAGTGTCCTGGTTTCAGGGGCTAAACCACGACACTGAGTGACACAGGAACACCCTGTACATCTACACAGAATCCTTTAGCTCCCTTGCTTCCCAAGCACCATTTCTGCAACGCCACCTGCAATCTCTAGAGTGAATCTTGAGCAGCCTATTCCCAGAAGGCTTAAAAGACAGTAGCTACTTCTTGAGCTTCAGTCTCCTAGAGTGCTGTCCCTGTAGAGTTTCTTTTCACTGTTGTAATACCGTACTGCAGTAAACAACTTAGCCTGCTAGTCACATAAAATTTGTCAACCCAGCGGCACCCAACAACGGGGCATATGTAAAACTAACACAAGAGTCCAAAGCATGACTACAAAGGCAGAGCCCACCAAAGTAGAGTGCAATGTGTTCAGAGTGGGGGTACGTGCACAGGGTCCTCACGTCAGCTGTGGCACCTGGAGTAAAACCAGTGAGAGATAAGAATAAGCATTACCACTAAACTCTTCTTTCCTGTTGATCGGTTACAGTGCTGTGTTTGTTACAGAAGGGTTTAAATTCTTTTTTACTTCAATGCCAATTTGAAGTGCTGTAAGATCACAAATACTTCTGCCTGACCCAGGCAGTCCTGCTTGCTGCATTAAGGGACTAATGAGCTTTTCCCCATAGCAACTTCCTAAGTAAGCTGGATTTATCACCCCCAACAACAATATAAACAATGAGGGCAACATTTCACCATTGCACAACATATCACAAGATTACTGCTTGCCTGAAGAAGAGAATGAGGAGGAGCAAAGGAAGGAGAGTAAAAAAGCACCATCTTTTTGCAGGCATATTAAATGGGATGTTACTTTGCTTTTCATCTTCTAGAGCCTACTGATGTAAACGTTTCAAGCACTGGCTGCTTCTGATCGATGCCCTTACCTGGTTGTGGACTGTGTTCAGCTGGTTGTTAAAAGTCATGGTCAAATTGGTCGATGTGCTTGGGGCTACATGGGTGATGAATGGCGTCTTGCTCTGGTTCACTGTGTCATACATATTCACGCGCCGCTTGCAAATCTCCATGTTCTGGAAGCAGGACTTGACGCTGTGTAAGGAAAGGGGGGACAAGGAATAGGCAGAAAATCAACCTACCGACCAACACAGTGGCCTTGCATTAGGTCGCAATGGCAGGCTTGGCACTTTCCAGGCTCTTTAAAGCCCTTTGCTATTTTATGCAGGTCTCTCTTAACCAGTGAGACTCAGATTAACACTGTCAAGATGAGAGCGGCTGCTCTGGGGGTCCTGGGTGCCCCCATGGGTCTGAGCACTACAACATAAGTCACAAAAAGCAAGCAGATCGGTTGCTCTTTAGGTGGCAGGGCAGAAATACAAAGTGGCTATTTTAGAAGACTGAAAGAAACTGAGAGCAAGAAAGAAAGATAGTGTTTTTTTCTGATAATTGAGCCTGAGAGGAAAAAACAACTCATGCTTTCTGCCTCAGTGTAAGCCTAGAGGTAGTTTTACAGGTCTTTTGCAAGGAAAAATTTTACTGTTCTTGCTCACTGAGACCCCTGAAAAACCTTACTTGTTCCTTTTAAAAAGTAGTTCACTGAGAACTAAGTCCAGCCAAGAGGTTAAAATATTGCCCCTGTCTGGCTAAGCACTTCCACAGATGCTTATCTTAAAGCCCATGAGCTGTCCTCCTGCAGTCCATGGGACGATGCATATCGCAAAAGGTTACGCCAAATCAGATTCATCAATGCCCCGAGGGAATCAGGTTCTGAGGTTATCTCAGACTGAGAATTGGATCTCTGGGCGGGGAAGATTACAGCCTCTTCCTCTACACAGACCTTCCTTTAAATGTGATTGATATAGCAATGGAAATTTTGAGAAGTATCATATTTGGTATCCCCAGTAAAGGAGATGAAATACTCTCTGCATTCCTAGAGCACTCTAGGTGTCTGGTACACGAAACAGCTGCTATTTCATTTTTATAATTGGGATCCCAAAGCATATGGAGGTTTAAGAGATAACAACACAGCGATCTTATGCAAAACTGTATTTTTAATAAAATCTCGTTTTTCCAAGGTCTAAAAACCAATACAGGTTTTCCACAATAATTGTTTTTATAAATGTGACCTCAGAGCCTGAAACACAACTCAAAAAAATATAAAGGCATTTATTTTATTTCCATTATCCCAACCTAGAAAAATAAAAAATCCAAGCAGTGAAAAACAGCTGTAGCTGTAAAAAATCATCTGTATGCATAATTTCTTTTGTAATGATCTAAGCTGTTAGATGTAGGGGCGGCAAACACATCCTCACATCATTTTTAAGAAACAAAATGTCCCTTCAAAAGAAACAAGCTCATATGACCCCTAGGGTTGGTCAGGAAGAGGACCTGTATCTTTTTATTCCTGTCTTATCTCTTACTCACATGGTCATCTTTCTTCTCCTATAGGTAATATCTTGATAACTGGATCTGTGCCATAAACACCTGCAGACAAGACAGGCTCAGGACACTGTGCATAGCTGCGCATTATGTGCATTCAGTTAAAGAACTATGAAATACCTGGTAGTCACAGAACATTCAGAAAAATCAAACACGTTTATCAAATGAATACAGAAGACTATTGGATTGCCTTTTTCCAGTCAGGTATGAATATAATTCTCCCTCCAAAGAGCAGAAAACACTGGAAAGAGTATATATTCTGTACATGGTAAATTGGGTGTATTACCAAGCAGTTTTCTGTAACAAGGTATAATCTCTACTAATGTAATAGTGTTCTCTGTCTTTACTTTAAAAAAAAAAAGAAAAAAAATAAGGCAGGGACAGAGCAAAACAGGACAGTAAGGCTGAGGAGTACCCAACAATTTAAGAGCCAGGCAGTTAAATAGGCAGTTAAATAGCCAGGGAGCTAAACTGGCTTTGCTGTTTGCTTAGAGGTAAGCAGGACAGCCCCTCTCGGGCTGCTCTAACTTGCAGCCTCTCTGAAGCATGCCACAGCAGAGATTCCTTCCAGAAGCCACATCTTCCATCCATACATTTTCACTTTCTCTGCTGCCTGATTTACTTTCAAGAGAGATTACAACTCCCTGATCTCTCGAGGCTTTGAAGTTTCTATTCTCAAAACCACAGGCAATCACAGACAAAATTCCCATCAACCTGCCATGCCGGTCACAGCTTACTGCTCTCTTTACCAATCACCGCTTCCAAGGCGGAGGGGCTGCATGGGGCTACACACCCGGCTGGCAGAGCATTTAGTATTCAGAGACTTGATGCTGAATTTTTTATTCGGGTAAAATTCTCACTGCTATTGGCCCCAATGATATTTTCAACCTTTCTGGGGCTTTGCCTGAGCAGCCACAAGTGAGCACTTCAAAAATGAAGATGCGATTATGGTCTGCTGCGTTAGTGGGAAGATTTCTGATGGCAATGCATTATGCCACAAACCTCTCCTATCTTATACAATCAGTTGTTGCACAGTAAGAAGGACTGTTGCAAATTAAAACACTTTTGTATATGATGCTAACACTGTTAGAAAATACTGTCATTTTTTAATTTATGAATGTTTTTACATGAAACTTACTTTCTCTCTATTTAGCACAACAATCTTCCATCTTGTTTTTATTACATTTATCGCTATCTACTTAGAGATAACAATGCTCAAAGATGCCTGTGCAGGGTAAGTCTGGGTCTACACAGATCATGCACCCACTAGCTTCTGGTAAGCAGCTGCTCTTATCTTGTGATAAATGCAACAAAAAGGCGGCTACAGCTCCTTCACAGAGGGAAGCCTACCTTAAATGAACTTGAAATACCGCAGGTAAGAGCACACATAGGGGCAGGAGAGGTGACACGCAGTACCTGTTGCTCTGCAGTACCTGCACAACCATACTCTATGGCTTTTTAAGCAGTCCCCTTTATTTTCATACCTGAGCTCCTCACAGCCTTTAAACACCCGTGTGCATGGCACCCAATGAAGTACAGTGCTGTGCCGGTAACTCTGCTCTCCTGACGAGGTGAAGGGACAGCCTGCAAAAGCACCTTGAACCGCAAAGTGCTGCAGAGCAGGATGTTCAAAGCCAGTTGTCGTGAAGGCTTTGGAAAACTCCCGCTACCTGTCTGCCTTCACTTGCACCCCAGCAGCCTGGCCGTACGTGAACTGCCCCGGCGACAAGAGCAGTGTGCTGGGCGCAGGTTTCCTGTGTTTCAAGCTGCTGCGCTCGGTGATGCAGCCTGAGGAGAAGGGGGAGTCAGGCTTCAAGGCATGACACTTCTTCACATCTCCATCGGGTGGCAGAGCCCATCTCCATTCCACAAAAGTGTCAGCTGAGGTCAGAGCGTGGTGTTTAAGGTTACACAGGTGGGCAACAACAAAGCCAAAACCTGAACACCTTGTCCTGTTGCCTGTGCCTGCAAACCAGCCTGCTGCAGAAAAAGCTCTTCCCTTAAAAAGCAAACAGCCCCAAACTGACCCCTGCAAGATGGGAGGTTCTGGGAGGAAGGGTCGGCTCCCCACTGCAGATAAGGTTGATTACTGCAGTAACAATCAGGACTATTACTTTGAGATATACTGATACTTTCAGCACTAACTGCATGATTTCTTCTGCATTTTAATGCAAACATATGTAATTATTGAGTATTTACATAATGAATGTAGCACACTGCAGTGTTTTAAATGCCAAGCACCTACAACACAATTTTTGCAACCTTAAGAGTTGGCAATCTTCTTTTTTTTTTAACCAGAAAAAGATTAAAACTTAGGGCTTAAGCATTTTAATAATGCCCCTCAGATACATTTGGTCTCCACCACAACCAGCTCTCCCCTTCACCCCTCAATTCAAAATCCAAATGAAATGAAAGCCACGTACTGTGTGCTGTGAGGGAAATCGAGCAAGTGCGTCATGGTGACAAAAGGATGGTTCAGAGTTTCAATGGGTGTTATTCTCTTATCTGCATCTATCGTCAACATCTTCTTTAACAGATCTATAAACTCCCGCCGGTCTGCCTTTTCCACCAACATATCACTTCCTTCCAAATCTGTTGTCATGTTCACCTAAAGAA
>NW_010522169.1:45224-99596 GCF_000687285.1 Phaethon lepturus
GAAAGAGCAGATGGTCAGGTCTCCAGCAAACGGTGTTTACTCCTCGTTGGAGCACATGTCCTGCAAGCCTCCCTGTCTAAAGGGGCTGCTGAAGTCACACAGCAGACTCCGCGGTGGCTAGTCATCTGGCTTGTGCATGTCAGATCTCTAGACAGACCGTTAAGTGTTCAGCTCGCTTGGGTCAATGGCTAATGAAACACTTAGTCACTCTCCACTGAAGATGAACAGCTTCCATGTGGTAGCAGGCAAGCTCTGATAATCAGTATATTTATCATATAAAGGACTGTGTTATCAGATACTTAACTATGTGTCCTGTGAGCACAAAAGGTATAGAAAATAAATAAAACTTGTCAGTAGGTTTATGAGAAACATTCCACTCATGTACCAGGCCCCAGGAGAAAAATCCCTTTGTTGTTTCATCCATTTATACGGTCCTCCATTTCTGCATGTTTGCTTGTGAATGCTACAATCTCTAGACTTTGCTAGCACAAACTCCAGTTTTGTGCTAGTGTTGTGCCAGTTCTGCGCGCTCGTTTGTTTGCTAGCACAAAGTCCAGTCGCAGGAGTGGTTATCCTGGAATTAACTTTCACACCCACATGGAATCGACACTGAATTAGTACTCCCCATTCCTCCAGATAGACACATTTTACAGAGAGCACACTCTTCTGTGGCCACAGTGATTATTTCCAATGTCACCATTTTACAAACGGAAAAGTTAAAGCAGAGAGAAGTAAGTGACTTGCCAGTGGTTGCACAGAGGAGCAGTGGAGGGGCAAGAGAAAACACAGGATTTTGACCGTGAGACATGTGACAGCCATTTTCCAAGGCTGCTTTACTACAGCACATTGAGCCCACGTGCCCCTATGTGCAGTTTTCCCTACATTAGTAGGCATAATTCCAGTGTTCCTCAGCAGCTGGCACAAGAATAGGATACACAGAGAAAACATGTAGTTCCCCTTCGTTAGCACTGCCTGAAAGCATGTGAAGCAGTCTTGCTGGTTACTCACCAAGGCTCTTACCTGTGCCATATCATCCAAACAGTTGAAAATATACTTTCTTGCTTCCTTCGACTTAATCCCCGTTTCTGCCTCATGATCATCCGGTGTCTGCTCAAAACAGGAGACAGGCATTGACCAGAACTGCCCTGCAATCAGCTGTGGGTTATGTGCCACTTCCAGCTTGTGCCTTATCCTGCTCTCATCAGAGACCACTGTGTCTCTCTTGGCTGACCAGATAACATTTACGCTACATCCGCTATGGTTCTATGACAGCTTTTGTGTCACAAGGTGATTTATCTCTTCTTTTTCACTTCAGAGGGCCCTCCCAGCTATGATGGGAGTCCCGAAGGTCTCTTACACCCACCCCTGTGTGAGGCTCAGCATCTCATCCTTACAGCCAGAAGCCCACTGGCCTCTCTCCTTGGGGACTGAATCCAGCCAAACACACTGGTAAAAGAGACTCAGGGCTCACTTGTGTTGCTGGCAGTTTTGATTGTCAGAACTAAAATACTTTCTCCTTTTTTTTTTTTTTTTATTTTTTCCCCAATGCATTAGATATTAGAGCAAAGTCTGCCCGGGGTATGTTTCATTTAAACTACACATCAATTCATTGACAACTCATAGAAAGATTTCCAGGTCAATTCTGGACTTAGCATTTCCCACAAAGCAGTGCCAAGCAGATAGGCTAAGGGCTGCAGACTTTGGGGACGGCAGTTTTACCTCAAGCTATACCCACCCCAACATCTGTGCTGCATTGCATAAAGCAGTGATCTAGGCTTGGAGGTGACCTGGATGTCTCCTTGCCTCCAACCAACAACTGCAAGGTAAAAGAAACAAGGGAACGTCTTCCTACCTTCAGCCTCCACAAAGGATACGGTGAGTCTGTATCCCTGTTGAAAAACCTCGTAGTCTTTGTCCCTGCACTTAACAAATACTCTGCTGGTAAGCCCTGCGTCTGTGAAATATAGCGAATCTGTAAGAGAAGGATGAGAGGTCACTGTTCATTCTGTGAAGATCTCTGGAGGTCTTCCCGGAACGAGGGCAGGAGGCATTTAAAACAACAGAACAAAGAAAGAAAGAAAAAAATGTAGCACGTAGTTAGACTTCACCAAAAAAAAACACCCCAGTGCAAGGAATGAGAGGGAAGAGAATTCCCGTACGGCATCCCTCCATTTATCAGGCACATCACTCAGGGAAACTCACCCTTATGGTGCACTCCCACAAAGCCTACGGATAAAGGGAGGAAAGTCCCTGGGTTTTAGAGGTCAAAGAAGACGACCCACACAGAGATTTCAATGGGGTGTTTCACTGCTTTGCACCTTTTTATGTCACACTCTCCTCTCCAGGACGTAATTTCAACAATTTGATATTTGCACTCTAACTTTTGCTGTTTTTTTCCCCCAGCTGAGCGCACAGCCTCTCCTAGGAGCAGTCTGAAGTTCAAAACAGAGGACTATAAAGTGGCTGTCTTTGAAGTTAGATGAAATACACACTCAAGCAAGCTGACACCCTCATGGTATGTAAAGTACTTCATCTCTATTGCCTACATGATTTTATTTGTTATTTGGGTTACTTCCATGAGTATGACCTTGCTGGCACTCCCACAGCTAAATGATGATACACATGTGTTTCTAGGATCTCAGACTTCAACTAATTTATTCAAAGGAGAAAGGGTCTGTGATTACACAATTAGAGAGCGCTCTCACACATGCCTGCGGTGCCACAGGAAACCTTAACTTTGGCATCTCCTGACTCCTGAATGTTTCGCTCTGCAAAATCGCTGCAAACTCTGCAAAAGTACTGAAAATAGTCATTTCCTCTAGCAAATTCTAGGGAAGAATGGAAAATGTGTTTGAAATAAGAGACAGAGAGGGGTAAAAAAATGTAAATACAGGCATAAAAAGCAGCCATGATTTCAAAGGCTTCCAAGCACTCAGGAGCCTGTGCACTGCGCATGGCTTGCTCGGCTCTGCAGCTCCTTAGGTCTGTCGGAGCTCATGCACCTGAGAAGCACCAGGATCCTGCCCACAGCCCAGCGCCAGTGCTGCAGGACGACTCGGGCTGTGGTGAGTGGCCAGGATCAGTCCCTGCCCCTGTTCCAGCTTCCCAGGAGACCTCACCATAGGTCACCAGAGGAAGCTTTGCACTGGGCTGTTAAACTGGGCAGGTATGCATGATGATTTCTTTTTCAGCTGTGTGTTTGATGGCTTTTGGGAGGGAGGAGAAAGAAATCTACTCTTCATGCTTGGTATGAGATTGTCAAGCACTTGTAAGTTTTTCAGCTACATCTGATTTCCTTTGGAGTCACTAATGGCCTTGCTCTTCACCACTGGTTATTTCCCCTGCCAAATTTCATCTTTAAAACTCTGACTAAAAAGTACTCTTTACAAAAGAAGAGTCAAAGAAAGATTTTCATATATTAAAAACTTACTTATTTATTACCCTGCTCTTTTTTTTTTTCTTTTGATTTTCTTTTTCAGGCTGCATTTGCAGACAGCTAAGATCACCCCAAAGAAGACTATGGGAATGGAAAGTGTTCTGCAGGCCTGGCTCTAGCAACCGCTGCTCTATCTGTTTTAGGACTACAAAAGGAGCATAAAAACCTATAGGGAGAAAAGCATGAGAGCTTATATTAACTGAAAACCTACACCACTGCGAACATTCTCCTACTTGTCAGTGCTTTTAATATGCACCCTCGTAAAAGGGATTAGGAAATGCAATAGAGTTCATGCAGCTTCTTCCAACAAATAAACCTTTAGCCAACACTTGCTGTTGCAGCAGAGGAAGGGTGCCTGCTCTGCTCAGCGAGAAGAGACATGTACAGAGCTCTCCAGTCAACAGCAGCAGTGAGTGCAGTCTCGAGTGAGACTTCACTTAGGCAGTCAGATCTTAAAAGCCATCATATCAAACAGCATGCTGGCTACCGAGAATAAATACCCCAGGTGGATATTGAAAAAGTTGACTCAGGAGGGTAAGAATCACATATCCCCTGTTACCAAAACGGAAAAAATTTGGCATCTGTTCCCTCTGACAAGAGAAGGGAAAGCCACCCATGCTCTTACCAGTATCCAGGGCAATATCCGTACCCACCTGATCATACTCCGAAGCTCCTGGGTACAAGGGCCAGCCCAAGAACAGCTCTGCGATGACACATCCCAACGACCACATATCGATTGCTTCACAAAACGGTAAACCGAGGATGATTTCAGGGGCTCTGCAAAGGAAGAGGTTAGAAAACATCAGCAACGGGAGCAGATCTGCTCAGCTGGCATAGGGAGGCCCATGCAGAGCGCGATGCTCATGAAGCTGCCTGCATGCCAACAAGTGTCATTGCTCCTGCGGAGCTGTGGACCCCACTGGCCACCGGCAAAGTGTCTGCTAACCAAACACGAGCTAGTGAACATTTATCCTTGCAGAAGAGTCCTCGGGCAGCGTTCCACCATGAGAGCCCTACATTTCACAGCAGTTCGCAAAGGAGAGAACTACCATTATTTTCGTTCGGCAGGTGGGAAAATGAAGCACAAAACGAACATTGTGCGTTCAAGGCCACCCAATTAAGGCCCCCACTCGAGGCCTTCGGGCCCAGCTTGCCATCCTGTGGAGGAACTGTATGGACTCCCAGCGGTGAAGCATCCTCTGTTCACGCAGTTTGGCGGGCTTCACAAACAGCCAGACATTAAATAATCATTACAGGACTGGTATAAAAGGATTACTGACTTTTTAAACAAATGGATGTAACCATAAAACAGAGAAATAAGGTAATTAGATCTATTAGACCTAAGCCTTTTCCTCAGGAGGAAATAGCCAAGTAGCCTTCACTTCCCAGTCTGTCCCAGGCACCTGATCAGATTTCCTCTTCCCTTCCAGCCCAAACAGCCAAAATGTGGCGGCACTCCATTTACTGCTGGCTTTGGGAGATGCCCCTGGAGGCACCTCTGCTCAGTGAGTTTTGGGGTTAGCCCTGCTGAGGAAGGAGAGGACAAGGTAAAAGATTTGCTTCAGCTCTTCGGGAGGATCCCCAGCTGGGGCATGGAGGAGACACCCAAATAAGCAAGGCCAGTTTCAGCTTAAGACTTCCACAGGACCTTAAGGTGAGGGTCATTTCACCTTTCAGCCAGGTAGAAGCTGGTGTCAAATCTTAGTCAGGTACCATGCCGACTGTGCAGTCAATGGAGAGACAGACACTCCCCACCCGCCCCGCAAAGGGGATTCGTCCCACTCTCTTGGGGTGGTTTGAATCTTTCTGCACTGAGGCTAGACAAGCTCCCTAAACTCCAGTGGCCAAGGTGAGACAAGACGAATCCTCCCCTTAGCACCCCAAATGCTTTGCATTTTGAAAGCAATTTCTATGTGGAAAAATCAAAAGTATCTTACAAATACTGAAACCTTACACAAAATCCACCTCCGCAACACAAACACCTTCCTTACTTCCCCTACCTCAGCCCAGACTTCCACATGCAGTTAAGTGCCATAGTTCCTATTTTACACAGGGATCACCTAAGGCTTCTCTGCTGCTCTCCTTGCAGATCCTGTAACACTTCTAAAGCCCCACATTCTGGAGTCAGATGATGTACAACTGAAAGAAAAAATTACTTTCCCATACTCCTCTAACTATTAAAAAAAAAAAAGCAGAAGACAGATAAAAGAAAGAAACACACATTGCTTTAAAACTTCCATCATTTTAAAAAGTAGTCCTGGAATTTCTTGGGCCCTGATGCATATTTTTTGGGAATTCCTGGGGTTTACTATTGAGCAAATCAAGTCCCACCATCCAGAGCTGGAAATAGGACTCACGGTTCCCGGTTTCCCATCTGTCATCAGGATAAGATCTGACACTAGTGAGATCATACTACGGATTACCAATTGCAGTGGAAAATATTATGTTTTAATCACGCCATTGCACAGTCATGTGAAGACAAGTCTTTAGCCAAGAAATCAAGCAAAATGGGTAATTTTTTCCAAAGAAAAAAGCAAAGGCCCTGTAGCAAGAATCCGTGCCCCATTTTCAGTCCACAAACTTCCCCAATTTTGGGTTGACTGGTCATGATAAAAGCCAAAACTCTCTGTTCTCAAACCAGCAATGCAGAATGTAAAAACTACAGGAAATCCTGGAATTTGAAGTTTAGGGGCTGCTTTGTGCCATTCCCACAAAAAATATGCCAGAAACTTAAAAAGCGGCTACCTTTAGCCCTTCTAGCTTCATCTGTGCTTGTTGTTCTCACACTCCACTGTTCTTTAGCCCATTGTGACACACTTTTTATTCTAGTATCAAGCTCTCCTTAGGAACAAGGGGTTAATTTTCCTCCTTTCCTCCCCATTCTGTCATCCCTGCACACTACTCGACACCTAGACAAAATGCAGAGAGAAAAAGACAGCTATGGTGACCTGAATCTCATTACTATGTAAATCCTGCATTCAAAGCCATCTGCCTCTCCCTGTCTGCCTTCCACATTGTGAACGAAATGTCCCTGGTCACTAATGAGAGCTCAGCCACGCATCGCCTGAACTTCAAATCCCTCCCACTAACTCAAGTGGAGGAAGCGGAGGGATGGACTATCAGTGGGATATTCCCAACTCGATTTTGTGTAGAAACCTCCCTGTTCATAAAAATCACTTGCATTGCTGTTATATGCAGCACCCACGTCCTCCCCTCTCTCCCCACACTTATGCTGCCAACACCTCCAGACCCCTGCAAGAAGGGGGTGACCTAGGATTTGAGATTTCAGAATTTCTAATTTTTTTTCTCGTGAGTCTTCAGCTGTCCAGTGGGTTTTGCTTAAAGCGCCAGCTTCTGGAGCACAGTGCTTAGGAGAAAATTTATTTTTCACATACAAAAGAAGTTTTGCATCTCTGCTGTTGGGAAGGAAAGCACAAAACCAATGTCCGTACTATTTAGACACATAAAAACCCAACTAAACGGAATGTCATTCATTGTATTAAACCAGACCTATCGTTGTAGGGAGAGGAGGTGGTGAGATAGATAGTTTTATTTTATCTTTTTGAAAGCTGGTATTCACATTACTCAATCAAGCCTAAACATTAGTTGCAAACTTTGCCCATTCAGCTCCAAATAGATGACAATTTTGGAACAGCGAGGAGAATCCCTGCAAGAGCAGGGCCAGATCGAAGTAATATGATGCCCTATGTACACCACAGCCAGCATTCACTGTGTCTTTCTCCCAGCCCTGCCTTCATGTCATGACTGCGATTTTTCCATGGAGAGGGAGTGGCCCTAAGTCAAAAAGATCTTGTTAACTTAATTAAGCAGTCATTAAGGCACCAGGAGAACAACAGGTATTGGACACCACATAGGCTGCCAGATTCTCAGCTAGCGGAACACCTCCCATTTGGTGTCTGAAAGAGAGAGCTGGAGTCATCCCAGGAGGAGCAGCGATCTGCCTGCCTCCTGGCATTCTGGTTATGGCCAACACCAAGCATTTTGGTGGAGGATGCTGCAAGTTCTGTAATGAAACAACTCATCCACTGACAAAATGCCTTCCGAACCTCTATCAGGTGGAAATTGTTCTGTACGCTCAGTTATGAATGCATAGATCCTTCTGCATATAGACCTATATCTAACACATGGAACCACTCTCTTCCCTAACATATACATGTCAATTTTTTAAGACAAGGTGAGATCTTGACTTCAATCACATGTTGTGGTTCGCAGTTCCACAGGCAACCTTCTGCTTTCAATAGCATCTTAACGCAGTTGTTTAAAGGCTGGTTTTCCTTTATCAGGTTTAAATTTGTCACTTCTCACTTCATGTTCACATGGACTGGCCTAGAGGTGAAGACAGAAGTGCTTGAATCACCTTTCTTTTAGCACAAGCTATTTTTACACCTCTGTCCTGTTCTCCCTTCTTTGCAGCAGCTTCTGGCTTCTCAGTGCTTCATCCCTTGGATGTTTCAATCCGCTTCTACCGCCTGACCCTACAACTCCTCTTCCTGACATGACTGCTTGAAGACAGGCTAAACAGCCTAGAAACAGTTAAACACAAGGATATTCCCCAAACTTATTTTACACTATTTGCAGAATGCTTTCGCGTTCCAGTCTTCCCTGAGCCTAATTTTTTGTTTGCTTTTGGAGTGACACGAGGCATTTCAGCAGATGTTTTATCTGGGAGATCCTCTGAGACACACAGTCCTTTCTCCAGAGGAGCTGCAGTTAATTTAGGACATAGAATTATGTGGAAATAGTTCATTTTCCCTCTTCCAATGATTACTGCCTTTCAGTACTGCACTGATCTGGCATAACGTCTGTAATCTAGATGAAGACCCTTAAATGTTCCTCACTCTCTTCTGCAGCCTGACCTAAGCAAGTCTGTGGTATCTATCTGAACACTTAAGCACTTCACTGCCAGTCCACCACTTTTTACAGATAATTAATACATTAAATAACTCTTGTCCTAAAATGTGCATGCAGGCCACTCCATAACTGACCCTTTCATTCCTAAAAACACTCAGACTTAGCTCAGCTGCTCTAAGAATGGTGTAAACCTCTTTTCCAAAGGGAAAGAAAACATTTCCTTGTCTTAGCCAGTTCTTATGCGGGATTTCTCCATTCTGCAGCTGGTAACACTGTGTAACAGGGGAAAATACCCTATTAAAGTCTGCACATCAGAGTATCGTAATTATAAATCAGAAGGATGATTCGCATGGCAGCAGGTCCTCCCAGAACAGCACTAGGATCTTCAGCAGATCTCTCCATGGCTGCACAGGGAAGTGTTTTCCACCCTGATAATACTGCTTGTTTTAACACAGACTCACCAAACCTTTCAGTCGTGGTGGGGATCCTGTTTAAAACCAGGCAAAGGCAGCCCGCTGCCAGACACCTCAGTACGTGCAGGAACATTCCCATTTACCGCTCTCCGCCAGTTTTTTGGCTATGCATCCGCAAACGCCCTTGGCACAGCAATTCCAGCCTCCGGTATGGGACACACAAAGGGAAAACAGAAAACTTTGCCCTCCTGTACTTGGCTCTCCTGCGAGCTGCCATCGACGTCTCCCATGGAAAGGCACCCCCAGTCTGTGTGTGCAGGCATGACCTGCTCTACAGCTCACACAGATCTTGCCAGCACAGACCAAGGATTTAGAAGCCACTCACCACCAGCCTGGGAGAGACTGAAGAGCCCCTGCAAGAGTCTGTACCTCCAGGAGAGAAGCAGCCAGCCCATGCCCACTCCACACATCCCCAGACCAAATTACTCCCCTGGTCAGCAAAGGGTGACCTGCTCCTCGGCTCAACGCCGGGTCCAGCAAGTCCTCCATCACCTTTGAGACCAGTTTGAATGTGCCTGCGTACACCAGAGAGCTGCCAGTGCTGGATGCTGGGGACCCAGGACGCAAGGGTCCCCGTGCTGGCAGTGCCCGCAAGTCCCCAGAGGCAGAAGTGCCATCTCATCATTTGCTTGCACCTCACATATGACCCCGTCCTGCTTTCAGGCCTGCCGCTGGCAGAGTATTTACTTTAGCAACCCTGCTTTGTGGCAGGGTAATTTCATTGTCTGGTGTTTCTGTCAGGAAAATTAATTACCAGTCTAGCTTGCTGGCTTTTTCACCCACACATCACAGGGCATTAAAAACAAATGCCAAAAGAATTCATTTCCACAGACTTGGATTCAGAGGGCTGGGCTCTTTCTGAATTTTAAAACTCCCCTGCAAACTGCCCTCCTCGGGGATAATTTACCACCTCTGGTAGGGTCCCGTGGCCGAGCATGATTGTCTCAGCAGAGTCCTTCATGGACAAGTATACGTATCAGACAAAAATATAACTCAAAACTTGATACTTGTTGGCACCTTGAGCAGAGAGTGTGCCCGCTTCTCGCCTTCAGGGTGACGTTTCTAGAAGGTGGATGCAGGCAGCTGCAGGCAGTGCAGACAGACCTACAGTGATGCTGTCTGCGGAGTCGATATATACGGCTCCCGTCGTCTTGGTCTCACCTGCCAAAGCCCGAGCTTCAGGAAGCAGCAGCTTTCGTATCTGCACCCAGAAAGCCCTGGGCAGAAGCAGCAAGGCAGGAGCTGGACCCCCCGGCCCGAGCTGGCAGGCGCATGCCCAGGGCTTGACCCATGTCAGTTCTTGTGCCCTCCCATGCACCAAGAGACCTCCTGTCGGGAGGAGGAACTGCACCCTTCTCCTTTCTTACAAAGGGGCTTTTATTCAAGTGAGGGGGCTGCATCTTCCTCCCAGCTGAACCCTTTCTTCCACATCTTTATGGACTCTCTCTCATACCTGCTCACTTGACCTTTTTGTATTTTGTGGAGGCACCCGCTTTTTATTGCCACATACTGTAGCATGCAGAGTACCCTTAGCTCTTAGTTAATGGAGATGGAGAGCATAGAACACCTTTTTTTGTCCCTCTGTTCCTCTCAGACCCCAAATAACTTCTTAAGTGCAGGGCTGTAAAAGGAGACAGGCTCATATTCTGGGAATAAAAGGTTATAGTTGCTATTTCCTTTGCCCCTCCACCTCTGCATAGCCCAACACCTGGAAGGGATGCAGACATCTAATATGGATGACGCCCAGACGAAAGGCCTTCCTCCGCCCCCGGGCTGGGCAGTTGCAGGCTTCCCGCTCGTGAAAAAGCCAGCCCTCAGGGCCAGAGTTTAACACCGACAAGCCCCGATGGCTCCTGCTGGCTTGTTCACTCCCTGTCCCACCGCAGCCGCGGTGCCTCTCCCAGCACTGGGGAGAGCTGGGCTCACCCTCCTTGCTGGCCTCGCTGTGAGACCTCTGCATTTCTCCTGCATCCCCGAGTGCCTGAGGTTGCTTGGACGCTCAGCCAAAGCCCATTCTGAAGTGGTGCAGCTCTGCCGACCGCTCACTAGGGCCTCAAGGACTGCCACGACCTCAGGTCCGTGTTGGGAAGCACCAATCCAGCAGACTCACAGCAAGGGACAGCCCTGGGAGTCAGGACCCATCCCAGAACATGCAGGCACGCCATGTCTTTCAGATTCAGCATAAAGTTCAAAGTGTTTAGTCAACACAGGGATTTTCGTGAGAGAGGGAAAGGGCCATTGAGGAACATCACCCAACCTATCAGAGTATGCTGTTTATCCACAAAGATGTTTTTGTTTGAGTTGTAAGCAGGAACAGTGCCTTTAAAGGGCCTACCAACATGCTCCCTACTTCACAGGTCAAACCCAGCTACACCCAGTTTCTGGAAAGGACTGTGGGTGTAGCCAGAGCCATTTCCAGGGCTGTCAGACCACCAGCACAACCACCACTAGAGGGTAGCTCCAACACTGCATTGCTCACATTGCCCTCACCCATCCCTCAAGATTAGTTTGCAACACATCAAAAAATATCTGTATCAGCTCAGAGGACTGGAAGCTGGATCCACTCAGCCTTTGGTGATGGTTTATGTTACAGGACGTAAATATAAACTGGAGGCTGGTAATAAGTGAGGTACCGCAGAGGTTTATCCCAGGACCGGTCTTGTTTAACATCTTTTATCACTGATCCAGGGGAGGAGGCAGAGCCCACTCTCATCCTGTTAATGGGTGATGCCAAACTGGAGAGACCTGGCGAAACTCTTGAGGGCAGGGCTGTCACCCAGAGGGACCTGGACAGGCAGGAGGCATGGGCCAACAGGGATCTTCTGAAATGCAGACAGGACAAATGCCAAGTCCTGCCCCCGGGACGGATGAGCCCTGGTGACAACACGCGGGGAAAGGCCAGAAGCACCTTAACTTGGGGGACAGTGGGCTGAAACAAGGACCCTGGTAGCAGCTGGACCAACAGCCTCCCTGGAGCAGGGCCAGCAGAACAAGAAACATGATGACCCACCTCCAGCCACACTTGTCAGACCACATCTGGATACTGCGTTCAGCCTGGGGCCGCCAGTGCATGGGCAAACTGGAGCAACCTCAGCAGGGGAAGAGACAGCCATGAGGGACCTGACAGCAGCCTGCCCCCTTCTCCTCTGCCAAACGGAGAAAACGGAGCTGAGTTCTTTGCCCAGGTTGGGAGCCGGAGGTGGAGATGATAGACATAAACTGAAACAAAGGAAAGTTCCCACTGGGGACAGGGAAAACACCTCCACTGTGCAGATAATTAACCACCGGCACAGGCTGCCCTGAGAGGCTTGTGCAGTTGCCATCCTTGCAGGCTTTCAAGACCTGACGAGACAAAGTCCCAATCTTGATCTCATGGCTGACCCTACCTTGAGCAACAAGGTGGGCTAAATGACGTCCTGAGGCCCCCTCCCACCTGAACTACTCTGACTCTATATGGTGTGGTAACTATACGCTTGTCAACAGGAAGGTCACCATGATCCAGGCAAACACTATGTAGCTGGGAGTGTTTCAGGGGGGACAAATGCAGGGCCAAGGGTGTTTTTAGCAAGTGTACACACACAGTTCTATCTGTCTTCTAAAAACAGAGAGCAAGTTACACAAGAATTACTCCTGGACTTGACTGGCATCATTATTGAACAAGCCTCGGGAGCCTATCATTACTGAGGGTATTTAATAGCAAATAAATCATAGAAGCAGACTAAACCACCCACCCCTTGACACTGCTCGTGTTCCACCAGGGTGCTGACTGGGAAAGGTGAAAATACTCCAGAGGATGGTGTCAGAGGCTGACAGGGCTAGCCCAGACCCTGGGAAGTCACCCACTCCCTCCCAGCCCCGGTATCGGGCCATCCATACCTATGTCACTCCTGGCAAGCGTTCAGCCAGCTTGTCTTACAGACCTCCCATGGTGGAGCACCCAGAAAGTCTGCTGTGCCCCAAAGGACCTCACCCCTTGGAATTTTAAGGAATAATACAGCTGTGCATAGCTGCCTTTATGTCATGCTTAATTACAACGTGCTGTCAATCTGGCGTCTGTGTAATACATATGGAAAAATGTAACTAAATACATCTTACTTGACTTTGTCTATACCCAGCTCTCTGCCAGGCTGCACCTCCTCCCTGTTTTCACCCTCTCTTGGCCTCAACCTATTGGTTGGCCAAGAGGTACTTGGCCTTGGTACCTATTCAGTACCTATAGCCTTGTCTCCTTTTCGCTCCTGCTTACCTCTGTCTCCCTTTTCTCTCTCATCTTTTCTGCTCTCTTCCTGCGCTTGTTGTGGATGAAGAGAGAAGTGGACATCACACACAGCAGCACTGGAACTCCCTACCCTCCCAGAAGGTGCCTGCCAACACAGCCCCGTGCTGCTACGGGGGCAAGCTGGGGAAGCACAGCTCATGTGCGCCCATCTTTAAAAGCAGGGTTTCACACAGCCGCTTACACACCAGGGACCCCAGTGGGGTCCTGACGCTCGCTGCGACCATCAACACGAGGTTCTTGGGAAAAGCAGTTTCCCTGGGTTAATCCTTGGGAGTTTCAAGCAAAGTGCACTGGCGTACCCCAAGCACTTGCCCTTGCTACGCACCTTTCTTGGGCTTAAGAAAGCCATGGATTCGGCCATGAACAAAGCCAGGGCTGAAGTGGGGAGGGAGGGGTCCCTGCCGAGAGGCTCTGCACCACTCTGTTCTCTATATACATTGCGTGTATACATTCCATTTAGGTTAGGGCCTGAAAGAAAACCTCCTGCTCTCTTCAGCAAGAGCGTGTGAGCAAATGACTAAAGCCCTGAGCTGGAGAAGGCAGCACAGCTGTTTGTGGAAACAAGACAAAAGATTTAGAAACAGTTGCTTTTTTCCTCTCCCATGTCAGGCTGTTTACAGAAACCAAGGGATGAAATTTTGCAGGCAAAAACACTGAGAGCAGCCTGTCAGTCTCGAAGGGAGGAAGGGAGGGAGGGAGAGGGAAAGGGAGGGGAGCGTAGGCTTCTTTCGGGATTATGGATCATTGCTAAATTGCTCTATCAATTATTAAACCCATCACTCAAAGCGCAGTAACCAAAATATAGCAGATAAAGCCTTTCTCATCCACTCTCTACCAGCTGCTCTCCTCCTCCTAAAGCCAGAGGGGAATGAAAATTCCCGTAGTTTATATTTTATAAACATCATTTTCACTGTGCCTTGAAAATAAAAGCTTTTTCGGACAAGGTACAGTAGAACCGAGCCTGCAGCAGGAAGATATTAAAGGAGGACTCGCCCTTTCGATTAGCAGACTCAAGGAACAGAACAAAGTCTCTCCGATCAATACGATTTCTCAGCGCCGACAGGTTAAAACATTTGTCTGTGGATAAATGAAGAGGCAGGCCCCAGCCACCGGCAGCCGTTTAGTCGCCATTTGCCTTTGCCGCTGGGTGGATCTGCTATCAGCGGCAGGGTGGGTACGGTCCCAGGAAAGGACGGGACGTGGCCAAGTGGCACGTGGCATGTGGTCTGGCCAGCGGCTCTGTAGAGAGAGAAACCATAAACACGCATCCAGGATGAGACAGGAAGCCCTGGAGCGGGCAGGGCTGACAGGGAACCACGCGGGGAGGAGGACGAGGACCTGACATCCCCCCGGAAAGGCTTCCACATGGCAGCCGAAGCCTGAATGGACACGAGTTTTTAGCAGCACTACACACACTTGCTGGCGGCTGCGGCTCCCGCTCAGAGAAACCCTTTACCGTATGCATCACCTGAAGCAAATATGCGCCGGAGTCCCACAGAGGGCCCGGGATGCAGCTAAAGTTAAGCGTACATTTAAATGTTTTGCTGAATCTGAATCCGCTAGCAAGTCTTCATTGCACTTGAGCTGGAAATCTTAAGAGGCAAGAGAAGCTATTAAGCCCAATAATGGAAAAGAAAGTGAGGTCCTGGGTCAGCAGAGAGAAATACTATGTTTGTCCCATCCAGAAGTGCATCTTTGTATGTCCCTGGAGGAAGCCCTACTGGACTGACCACAATCACACGCATCTCCGGACTCAGAAAAGCAGGACTCCGTAAACTTCAGAGGAGGTGCACGACACCGAGCACCACGACCATCGCCCCCGGGGGCCATGAGCTCCACGCTGACCCAAAAGTGCAGAAACACGCACGGGGGGGCGGGCAGTGATGCGACAACAGCTCCGCTCAGCACAGCGTGACCTCTGGTTGTTCTCCGAAACAAAGGGTAACGCATGGGGGAGGGAGGGCTGGGGGCTTTCCCAGGTTATGGAAGAAATCAGAGAATAGAAAAATCATAATTTGAAAACAAAAGCCCTACCCATGCCAGGCAGTGAATGGATGAGCCACAACCTATTGGGTGCGCAGCTCCCCTGAAGAAGGCATCTGATCAAGAAGGGAAGAACGCCAGTTATGTGCTCCCATTCATGCCACTGCAGTGAAAGCGTAATTCTGACTCCGCTTTCTGACATGCAGTATGCAATTTATGCAAATCCAAGCTGTTCTCGCGTCCCTCAGAGCCAAATGTCCACCAATGCCAGAGCTGGCTCTAACTTTTTGTTTTCCTTTTCAGATCTATTGTTTTCGCTGTTGAATATTTAAGACCTTTTGTTGCTGTTGCGTTTCTTTGGAAATGAAGTAATAATTAAAAAAATCCCAAAGCACACAGAGACAGTCAAGAGTCAACTTCTCATCTCCGATGGCCTTGCATTCTGCCATACTCAGCTCTACCCAAACCCTTATCATTCCAGCCCACAGTCCTGCCACCGATCAGCCAAGTGAAGCTCCTCACATCAGGATCTGTAACGTTCCCCGAGACTTTTGTTCACAGCATATACTGAAAGTTGCACCAAGATGCACGGTGGTTTTATGGGATTTGCTCAAATTACCCCTGGCAAGCATGGGTACGAATCAGACTCAGGCCATGATCCTAAGATTGGCTTCACAGAGCAAGTAGCAGGTCTGAGGCTAAAGATACCGAATTACTGCAGCCGCCTTTATTTTTTTTCTTTTAATCATGTCTACTGGCTGCTTTTTTTTTTTTTAATTAGAAAAAGATGAAGACAAAAATAAAGTACTTATCCTGCCTGCTCCTCGGAGAAAGGAGCATTGCCCTTTACTTATCTCTGAAGAGCCACACAGATTTAATATTATTATTAGCAGCTACTATTTGTATTTCGGTGGCACGCAGAAGTCCCAGGGGAGACTGGAGCCCCATAATGCTAGACGCTAAAAGATGACGTGCTGAGGGACTGCATCTGCTCCAGAGAATTGATGATCTAAGGCGATGTGCGGTGACAGGGGAACAGACTGGTGGAGCAGTTTGCCCAAAATCATACGGAGAGAGCATAGCAAAGCCAAGAAAAGAAGCGGGGTCCTTGCAAACAGTATGCCATACCTATTAGACCACAATGTCTTCTACTTATGAATTTGGGAACAGCAATAATAATACATGGATTTGAAAGCTCTTTCAAAAGAGATGGATATTACTGACGCAAGGCAGATTTTGAGGCAAAATGACCTGTAGATGTCACCCAGCAAGGCTGCGTGTCGTAAGCGGCTCACAAAATCCAAGGCCCACTTTTAGTGCCCTGCTCGGCGAGTCGCGGCATCCCTATGTTGTGAGGACCTGCCTGGTATACAGAAAAGTTTTAGGAAAAGCCTGGGCATGCCGGCCCACCCGCATGTGGAGGGACACGTGGCTGGGAACAGCAGGGGCACCCCGGAGCTGCCCCAACTGGCTGTTCCTGCTGCAAATTTCCACCTTTAACTCAAGTCCTCCTTGAATCAACGCTGCTCACAGAGCGACCCACGGCGCAGGCGACAGCAGCCCCCCTGTACAAGCAGCAGGGCACAGCACCATGGAAAAGCATTCCTCTGCCACAGAACTGCGGAAACACGAGCCCACACAGAATTTCACTTATTTTTACTGTATTTATACTAGGGCTAAAATCCGGAAGGTTTAAGCAGCGGCCTGCTATACTAGGTGCTGTAAAAAAGCGAAGAGAACAGTCCCTGCCCTAAAAGACTCGCAGCCTAATTTGGGATCCCTCATCACCCTGGAAATATAAACTCTGGGACTTGCTGCTCAGCATCTGCTAAGCTGATCTGCAACCAAGTCTGCACAAAGCACAGTCCCTGACCCACCGAGGTGGCCACTGACTGTCGGGATGCTGCAGCCGATGGGGACAGGAGCAAGGCCATGGATGCGAGCAGCTCCGCGGGGAAGCCCCAGCAGCCTGGGCTACCGGTACCCTGCTACAGGTTACGTAAGGAGTACAATAAAGTAAGGCTTAAGCAAATCTGCAGGAAGGGCAAAAGATCAGCGCTAAAATCTCAGGCTGCTGCTAACACACGGCTGCCCTCAACAAGCCAGCACACAAACACCCTGCATCCGTGAGGACCTCAGTGTGGACTCCTGCGAGGAGCTGGGAGTTGAACTCGATGGTCCTCATGGGTCCCTTCCAATGTAAGATATTATAAAATTCTGTGACAAGTGCCCGAGGCTCTCAAGCACAAACCTGAGCACCGAAGGGTAACTGGGTAACCCCTGCTCCTCATGGAGCCTTGGGCACAGGGATAGTGGCAAGCAGCACCCCAAGGGCTTGGAGGGACCAGTGCCTTGTCTGCAGCGAGTGTGGCTCTGCTCACCCCACACCACAATCTCCCACATCAGCTCCCCTAGTCCCTGCCCTTCCTTCCCACTCCTCCCACCATCCCCACCAGCCCTTGTTCCATTTGAAACTCCACTCAACTCACCTGCTCACTCCAAACATCAGTTTATTTCCTTCTGAGGTCCCCTGCTTCCCCACTCCCCCTCCCAGGTTCCACCCTTCCTGGGCTGAATGCCTGCTGGTCCAGTGCCTAGGGAGCAAAGGGATGGACAGGGGAAGCCCAAAACATCATCTCTGGGACGGTGTTTTCCATGAATGCCCTCTACTCCCATCCACACTTTCTCTCACATAGGGATGGGGCAACCACATTTGAGGGCCAAAGGCAATTCCCCAATCGCCCAGACGTGGAAGAGAGCCTTTGCAGTTGTTAGCAGAGGAACAACTCTGACTTTAACCTTTAATGCCATATATCTTACAGGAGCCGGACAGAAAACCAGAATACAAGCAAGAATGCATGTGTGGTGTGCAAACAGCCCCAAAGGAACCATGATGCTTGCAGAGAGAAGGGCAACGCTTCAGAAGGAAGACTTTTAAAATAAAGTCTTCTGCAAAGTTAAGTACATCCTTTCTTTAAAACCATCACATGGAAAATTCAATTGTTCTCCAACGCATCCCTGTACCAAATCAGGAGACTAAATTCAATCATTAAAGTGTGAAGCTGATGAATTTAAATCCATAGTAAGTGCAAATTTCAACACAATTTTAAGTAAGGAGTCGCTCCCAACACCTTCATAACATGTCAACACATAGTCATATATTTGTTTCTGGGACTCTTCAAATGTCTCCACTTATAGTTTCATTTTTTTCTTGCCAAAACAAATTCTTAAAGCCATCCCGATGTTCTGAAAACATATAAACATTTCCCACATGTTAAAATGTTAGGTGGCCATGACAGAAATTTTGGAGAGCAAAACTTGTGGGAAAAAACATCATACAAAAGAAACTTTTCCTCCTCTTTGCCATACACCAGGGGAATTTGGAATGATTCCCATCTGATTAATCTTAACTTCTAATTCGTCCTTGGATTGCAATGCGGTATGGATGTTGTTTCTTAATTTGACTGTTTTGCGAGTAGCCAGTACTGCCCTTGTAAAGGGCAAAGAAATCCCCATATATCAGGAATACTTTTGGCTGAGGGGAAGTTCAGTAATTACTCCAGAGGAAAAAATAAAACAATCAAAAGTACTTCCCAGGACATGAAGACAAAGATCCACCCTTTCTTGAAAGAAGGGGCTCTCTTATGTATACATCCGTATCTTCAATTATCGCGACTGTCTGTAACCATTTAATCCTTTGCTAAGTCAACTGCAGACTTAAAGATCATTTCCTTGGCATTCTTTACATTTTTTTACATGTTGCAAGTTTATCTGGCATGTATCATATGCTTCCCCCCGAAATGCCTGAACCGAACCATCTTCCTCCTGACGGAGGAGTTCGGGGTTCATAAACTTGGCTGCAGCTCTCAGAAACTTCATCACTTGTGGGCTGTGTTTGAAATTTCTGAAAATGGGGTAAGTTTGGCTTTGATAGGTAAAACCAGAGTACATGTAAGCAGCAGGGAATGCAAATGGACCAACCCCTTCCTTTAAAGACACTTCCATGCAGGCCTGTGCCACCGGTTGTAAGCCCATGAATTTATCACCCCAACGTCTTGGAACTTCCCCATCCCTCCACCAACAACCTTAGCATACGTCTTCGGTGTCATCACCTCCTTCACTGCACCCTTCCCCACCTCTGTCCCCGCAGCTCCCCCAACACCTATTTTAGTTGTGGGAAGGTCTTTTTGGTTTCACTGGGACCACGACAGAGTGCTGTTACCTGCACCCCAATGGGCAGGCAACCTCCAGCTGGGCCGAAGGAGGACAGAAAGGCCCCTCGCATGAGGTGCAGCTCATTACCCGCTGTATGATTTACTCCCAACACACGGCAATATTTAGGGCACAATAATAAGGCGGTACACGAGTGCTTTACCAACAAACAAGACGGGGAAAGGAATAACTGTATTTCCCCCATTATTCTAAGGGGAGGTTCACTGAAAGGTTAGCGAGAAAACAATGTAGGCCATCGATCACAGGGACAGCTAACCTAGAAAGGTTACCACGTGTTCCTGCCTCATTTTTCACATCTATAATTACCCCGCCGCCTCTCCTCATGTCCCACCCACCACCAAGCACCAAACGCAAACCACCGCTGCATTATTAATTACGTATCGTGTTTACGCTCATTGTTACCGCCCCGCAACGTGCCGCGGCAGCTGAAGGATCAAGCGGCACAACTTCTGCGATCCCCGTGGTGCGGCATGACTGGGGAAAGGCAGCTCGAGGGCTTTCCTGCCTCTCCTTCACCTGATGTGAGAAGCTGCCAGCTCTCGGCGGGGGTTGAGGTGGGATGGAGGTGGGAGGGATGCCGTGTGAGACGGAGAAGCAAGGTAGGAGCGTGCGAGGGAAGACCATTTCCATTCATGAAGGGCTCAGATTTGCTTTCGGATCTTCACCCAACTGAAGCAAAATGCCAATATTGCTGAACGTACTTAGCATCTCCTAAAGTGCAATCCTACTCCGAATGGTGCCTGGCTAAAAATGGCATCGCCAGGCTGCTTGTTTACTGCGTCTCCCTGATGCCTGATCTGAATTTCTCAGTTTAAGAGAAGAATGGCTTTTTTTTCTTTTTCCCCCGTATCTGCCAGTCCAGCAAACTGAACCACGGCTTCAATAGCCACTCAGGACTCATTCCTTGCATGTTTATGCATGCAGACACAGGCAGCCAAATCAGAGTTACGCAGAGATGGGCAGGGGAAGCACAAGGCAATGATGTGAAGACAATGAATTTGCAGGGAACTCGGTATCTTTCTACTCAGAGTACAGCATCACGTTTCTGAGGCGGAGAAGCCTGAGGGTCTTTTTTATTTTTTTTTACTTTTTCTTTTTTTTTTTTTCCCCTGCTTTGGGGAAACCTGAAATAGCTTCCTTTGAGAACCTGTGCTCTGTAATCACCATTTCTTCCTTCTGCAGTATTTCTGGATGCAAGCTTTTCAGTTGTAGAATAATAGTAATATGTATAAAATACGGAAAACTGCTGTTGCAGCAACAATAGTGACAAATACTTTAAGCACTAGATCTGAGAACTATTTTCTGTTCTTGCTTTTTTCTGTCCCACCAGAAATTATAATTAATTCATGCTTTAACAATACTAAAATCAGTATTTTCTAATTGTAACCATATCTGCAATAGAACTCTGTGTTGTTGCAAAGTGGAATAGAAAAAAATTTGCTGACAAGAGTGAAATGCTTGCACGACAAAAGTCACGCAATGATACAAAGTTGTATGCATGTCCTGTTTTGGACCCCAGAAAAGTTCATGCCCGTTCAACACTAATGAAGAGAGAATCACTCTGGAAAAGCCAGTACGAGTAGTCTCAATAGGGAATTAAATACATAATTTCCCTTGAGAAAGAAACCTAGAAAGGTGAGAGCTTTTGCAGTGCCTTTGAGGCTGTTAAGCTCTGAGATGCTCACCTCAGGATCATGATAGAAAACTAGGGTAGGATCCAGAAAGACCATGGAGGTGCAGGTCTTCTTCACACTAGCAAGGAAAACCAAAAGCACGGCACCTGCTGCCCTCCGAGGCTAACTCACTGCATCGAATGCGACCACACTCAGTCACACCAAAATACTCAAATGCATTTCCAAATGTTTGTAAAGGGACAAAAAACCCAATAAAAAATCACAGAGCATAAGCTCATCTCTAAAGTTCTATTTCTGAGTTGGATCCACAACAGATAGTGAAGAGGATGCTGGAAAAAAACCACAATGGACCACAATGGATATTGGTTCCCATGTCCTGGAGGTGCCATGCAAAACCTTTCCTTCTCCACACGCTGCAAAGGCCAAACCCTTTCTCAGCCAAATTCCCTGCTCCCAATCCCTACGAGCACATACTGCATTCCAGTGAGGTTTCCCTCAGCCAAGTCCACAGGAAAGCAACACAGGATGGCTCTAACAGTGACCCGCCATCTTCGGTGTTGACCATGGCACAGATGTTCCAGCTACAGCTCTCAACACTCTTTACAGTTTCCCCCTCCACTCAATGGGATATCTCATTATTGAACTCTTGTGGTGTTCCACACCACATCCCTGTGACTAGAAGTGATCCTGGTACCTCTTGCCAGACCTGGCTGGTGGCTGAGATGGAGGGAAAACCCACCAGGAGCACTGGCTTTTTGCATTGATGCCCATCCTGCACACAACCAAGGCCGGGGTGGCTCCTGACCAGAAGTCAGAGCTACCATCGGTACAAAACCCAGGGAAGAGCAGCCAGAGCTCATCTGCAGCCAACAGAGTAAAAGCCACCTACACCCACTGAGAGCTGTGCTCTGCGCCCTTCTCCCATCCATCGTGCTGACTTCTCCAGAGTCAGGCCTGGTTTATAGTTACCTTCTTTCATCCAACAGAGAGGGCCAGGGTCAGCACACTCCTCATCCTCCCCTAAACCACGAGGCAATGTTCACTTGTCACGCCAGCAGCGGAACTGACATTGTACCCCAGTACAGTTTGCTGGACCAAGGGGGAGGAGAACTGGACCAGGAGATGTCTAAAGCTTCTGGTTTTGACAATGCCCACAAGACCCTCAGGGACATCAAGAGAAGAACAGGAAGTGCCCTTATTGTGTTTTCAATGTAATTTCTGAGTAAATGTGAGGATCTCATGTGTGATCAATTTTAAAGATCTAAAGTCAAATGACAGCAATTTTCTTCCCCTCCAGATTAAGCCAATTTACATTTTTTTCAGGTTGATGGTTTAACCATAAGCTGGGGCATACGTGTTGGCGGACATCGCTCGGTTGTTTCTTTGAATTCCATTGTTTATTTACTTGCTACAGAAACAAAGAACAAACAACAACATGGTACAGAACCGCATGCTGTTCTGGAGCAACAGCCACAGACCCTCCAGGATTGAGATGGGCCCTCTGAGGATCCGTCTCACTCACTTTTAGAAAAATCCCTGCTTTTCCACTCTTCCTTGAAGCAGCAAACTAGACGAGGGAAGGATTAATTAGCTGATGTTTGTAAAGCCCTTTGAAGATGAAAAGTGTTATTTTTATTTTCAAGTCTCACCAAAGAAAAAAAATTAAAAAGAAAAGGCCAGAGAAGGACTTGCTGCTGTTTCCTACAGTCTCAGGACTGAGCTCCTGTACGGACACACTCCTCCAACAGTATATATTAACTGGCAAGCTGACACTGCAGCCCTTCCCCCGGGGCATGCATTAACAGGGTGTCTGGCCAGCTGCCTGTTTTCATGAAACATGTAGAACTCAATACCACTGAGACCTCCCCCCCTGCATCAAATTTGCTTGAATTTGTCCACCGGATTCAAAAGTTAAGGGGAACACGGTGGCAGTGTGATCACGCATATGTCATTTCCTTAGAAAAGCAGACTAAAAGCAAATGAAGAAGGCCCTTGAATACAGATGTGGAGTGCCTGGCTACCCAGAACCCAGGTGGGGTATTTGTTCCTGAGGTGTGAAGTACAGAATTGATTTATCTTTTTTAAATACTTTGAACCTACTGTTGGAATTTCTGTATGTCCCTTTTATTTTTTGCAGGGGTTTTTTTTGTTGTTGTTGTTTGGGGTTTTTTTTTCACTCCCCATGTCCTTGGCATCACGAGGATGCCACTAAAAGCAGAGGCATGCTGTGGCACAGGAGAAGAATCCCTGGCTGCTGGAGAGCAACAAGAAGCTTACAGGTGGGTGCCCTGCCCTAGGAAGACAAAAATAGCAAGACGACATACAGGATTAGCAGAGATGTGCTTAATACCTAAGACAAGGATGACGAAAAGATGTTACAGGTCAGGCCTGAAGTGAGCTGGCAACCCAGGAGGGGAAGACTTTATGGTGTGCAGCCCATTACAGCTCCTTCAACTCCATGCTCTCATCAAAATCTCATGACCACCAAAACTAAACAGGATGCTAGCTTTGAGTTATTCTGTTATATAACATCTAAATATTCACCTTAATGATGATGCCTAAATGTATGGATCCAGATATGTTCGTCCCCCTGTGACCAGGGCTAGCAGCATCTGTCCTGAGCCTGCTTTCACCTGTAGATCCTTTCCCTGCTCTCAGCTCAGCAAGAGCTGTGAGGTCCTGCATAAAAACAACCATCTGGTGAAGGGGCAGGAAGAACCAGTTAAAAACAGAGTAGCTCCACCATATGGAGAAAATAATTCAGTTGGGCAGTGTAGGAAGAAGCAAACCCTATTATAATAATTGTGTTGCCAAGTGATGTTGCAGACTTGTTTTTCCCTTCACGGCTTCTCCACTGATTAAGAACAGAGCTTCCCCCATAATGTGGCACCATCCCCACAGCAAGATCAAACTGTTCCCCCGAGCGACTTGTGGGATTACCAGGGTACCACCAAAACGTCTACAGCAGGAGCTGAGCACAGAGGCAGGAGCCCTGCACCCCCCCCCCCGCCGTGCTTGTTCTCCATTGCGAGTCGAAACACCAAGACTTTGGGAAAAGCTGATCCAGTTCAGCCGTACGGCACCCCAAGGAAAGCTGACTCAGTTAGCACCTGAGGTGATTACACTAGTGGCGAGCCCAGGTTTGAAAGACTTCTGGCCCGCCATACCCGAGGACAGGCAATGCAAACCTGCTCGGGGCTAAGGCACCTCTCTTCCTCAACACAGGAATTCTGGCCCTCCCGTACTCCCCCATGTATCTGGGACAGAGCAACCTGCTAAAACCCCGATTATAGACAGGCCCTTCTAGAACAGCTGCCCTTCTTCTTCAGGCCCTTCTGGGCTGTCGATAACAAGGTACGAGGTGTGCAAGCTCCAGAAGTGCTCCTTCCCTAGCACAGTGAAGGCAACCCCTCCCTGGAGGTCAAGCCACTCAGGTCCCCACCCAGCAGCCATTACTACTTGGGCTGCCAGGGCCCCGCAATCAGATTGTCACCACTAAAAACTACCTACGTGCAAAACGGCGAGTGTCCCAAGGTCCCACCCCGGCCCTCCGGGCCGCAGCGGTGCGCCCCGCTTTGCCTGCTCCTTGGGAATCCGGCAGGCGAGGGACCCGTCTCCCCTCCCGCTCGCTGTCCCCCGCCAGGGACTAACAGACAGCCCCCCAGACAGCAGCTACCTCGGTCGGCGCGTGCTGCTGCTGAGGCCTGCACTGGAGGCAGAACAGAGGCCCGGCCCGGGCTAACCACAGGACGAGTACGGACCTGGGCGCTGAGCATGGCCGCCACGCTCCATGATGGCTGGTAGCCCCAACCCTTCGCCTCTGAGGGACACACCCTCTTACCGAGCCATTTGTTACAGGCGTCCTCTTTCAGGTAAGAGCAGCTCAGGTCCAAGTTCAAGGCTGTAGCTTTCTTTTGGTAAAGAACTTGCTCTTTCCCCCTTTCTCCTTTGTTTCCCCTGCCCTTTCCCTTTCTCCCTCTCATCCATTCCCATGCTGTGGCCTTCCACTGGGCTGCAGTGATTTCCAGACATGCATGGCTGTAACCCGAGAGACTTCCTTGCACGAGCAGCCTTGCAGCTTCCCTCCAAAGGTGGACAAACCCACTCATGTCTCTGGAGGCGTGGAAGACAGAGTGGGAAGCACAGCCTCTTGCTGCAGACGTCATTCCCAGGCAAGCAAAATCCCAGTCCGAGGCCAGTTAACGTATTAGTCATTAATCCTGGATAAAAGGAAATTTATTTGCAAGGCTCTGCTTAGACAAGACTGAAATCTTAACATTCCCCTCCCCCTTCCCCTGCTCTCCTCTAATACCTTATTAATATTGTATGCCAGCACAAGCCAGCATGCAAATAGAGCTCTGTGCAAATACAGCTCAATACAGGCAGCTGCACTTAGTTCAGTGCGCTAGCGCAACTCCAAAGGAATAGCCAGGGGTTAAAATAAATCATATAGATGATAGAGAAAGCATGTCTTAACTTCCAAATTCCCAGGGAGAAAGACACGTGTGCGCATCTGTCAGAGCAGAGTTTACCAAGTTTCGTCAAGGAGATAAGGTAGTTAATACTCTGTGTAATCAGAGGCTGCAATGTTCTTTTTGGGACATGGAGAGAATTGCCCTCCTAAGTGTCTAAGGCTCTGTCTTGCAAAACCTACTTCTAAAGTGGACTTAAAAAGTGCAACTCCGGTCAGTAAAAGCGGTACTGTCAACTTTCCTGTTCATTGTCTCTCTGTAATTCCACATCAGACAGATACGCTTAGTTTCTAGACAGAAATCTTTTTACGGGTTTTCCCCTAAGCACAGTCCTCCAAACAACAGACCTGAATTTGAAAGTCAGTCACTTCCATTCCTTCCCAAGTACTGCTACCTGCATTGCATTAATTGCTGGTGGCAATCAAAAGGTTCCCAGTTATGATGCTGATGAGGGGCAGAAGTATTTCTACCAAGAGTTTTGAAGACGTACCTAACACAATGAAAATTTTACCTTGATGCATATGCTGCCAGGCCCCTTGGAGCAGGGTCTAGGTCAAGCATGTTCACAAGAGCAGCTGATAACTACCATACTTGCCTGCAATCAGAATGAACTTCCGTTTGACTCCATCTGTGAGATACAAGTCTGCGGATCAGCCATTAGGGTGCGGGTAGTATCAGAAAGACGCCAGCATTTTGTATTTCCGTAAGACAGCTGTTGGACTTTCAGAAACTTTAATATACCCAGGTAAGGCAAGCAGAGTTTATTAATCCCACTTCTTAGCTGGGAAGACTGAGATGTAGCAGAAAAATAATCTCGACAAGTTCAAACTAGCAAAGAAGAAAATAACTTCCTTTGTCCCAACCTTGTATATTAGCCACAAGACCATCTTTAGATACAAGTGCCAAGTTTATTAGTAGCACATATCACTGCAATTGGTGACCTTGCATTCAGAAATATTTCTCGTCTGTGAAGGACAGCTGAGAACACATTAAGGTCACTTGGAGCACTTTTTGAGAACAAGCAGTCCAAGAAATGTCCTTTTTGTTGAAGAACTATTTGGAAATGAGGTTCCCATCTGGAAAGCTCATCTGCTAGAAGTGACACAGGTCCGAGGGCATCTGCCTTGCCCAATAAATATAGAAACAACATGTCCCTGCTCTTAGCTTAGGAATCATGAGTTTCCCAGGAGCCAGAGTTCAGGAAAGAATTAAAGCCCCGGGCCAAGCAGGGGCACATGAACCCTGCACTGGCATCTCTTCCAGCTGACACCGTTTCATCAGCGAGCCCAGAGGAAGGAATAAGGCTTCCTTCTGGATTCAGCAAGGGAAAAGGCGACATCCAGCAGGACTGCAGGCAACCCCTCTTTTCCCTCAAACAGAGCAACTGGAATCCGTTTGTAGAAGTTAGGCACCTCCGCATGCTTCCTCCACGCACTGGGTTTTAGAGTTTATGCAAATACCAGCTTCAGAATGAGGGAGAGGGGAAGGCTACAAAACAACATAACAACTGGAACCTTCACAAAGCCATGTCCTGTCTTTGGTGATATTTGGTTCAAACCCAAGATGCATTACTTTGCTCTTAACTCTGCCCTGTACTATTATCCCACATACTGCTCATTATTACAGATAACGCTATAGATCCACGCCTGCGGCCTGGCAGTGCTTTTACTTGGAAATAACCATAGGCAGACATCTGGTATGTAGTAACGCATCAGAAAGGGCCTCAATGATAATTTTTTTTTTTCTTTTTTTTTTTTTTTATTTCAGCATGACCACTCTTTTAGGGCTCTTCCTTCTTTATGTAACTGGGAAAGGGCTGAGGTGAGAGGAATCCCACACAGAAGAGGAGCTGGCTTGCAGTACAGAAGAATGAAAGCGCTGCTAGGAAAATGAGAAGACAGCTGGCTTCCACAAAGGGTGCCAGACCTCATGTCTAAAATTAAAGAATCTCATGTTCCAAGGAAAGCACCTAGTCTCACCCTTAAGTAAAAAATTAAAAAGCAAGAACTGGAGCATGCCATCACATGGAACATGTGATTATTAGTGCCCTATAAAAATCTTACACAGCTTGGGAGCCAGATTAAAACCTACGCATGTTGGTAGTACCTGATGGGCTTTATTTTTCAGTGGTTTGTTTCAAGGCCTGCATGAATGGAGTTCAAAAATGGTTGGTCAGCAGCCAGCAAGCCTGACCCACCTTACAAAAATAGTCACTTTTGGTAGCATGGTTGCACAGCCTTAGAGAGGCCAAAGACCAAGAAGGTCATGAGGTTGGCTTAGCCCTTTGCCTAGACATGATGTCTCCAGGCCATGCAAGAGGGAAAAGAAAAAGGGAAATGGGCTTTTCGCCCCTGCTTCAACACTGGTCATGCTACCACACTGCCCACCTCCCCTGTCTACTTCCCCAGCACCAGCCTAACTGCTCTTGATCAGAGGGAGATGCCCTGATTAATGGGCATGAGTAGCAAAGCAGGTACCGATACGGGCAACTCCTGCACAGCTCTAGGCCAACGTCAACAGCGTGCACCATCTGCAGACCTGGAGTCCCACCTGCACGGGAGGCAAGAGGAAGCGCATCCCTGCTTGTCTTGGCTGTTGTGGACGCTGTGGTCTCCAGGTACATCTCCTCCTGGTGGCACTGCTGGTTTAACCAGTCTCTGCCCCAAACCCCAGGTCCCACCCCTGCACTTTCCTTTAGGACACGCTGGTACAAATGCTCACCGGGTCACGCTGGGGTGAACCGGCTCCGATGCACCAGGGAGGTAAGATGGGGAGAGGGAGGCAGCACTGCTCAGGCAGCCACGGTCACCAAAGGGCACATATGTGAGCATGCCCCGAGAAGATAACTGCTGCCTTGCTGAGCTCAGGAGCAAGCTATCACACACAGGTATGCAAAAATCAAGGCAAAGCAATGAGAAGAGTGACAGAGATCAAAGTGGGGGAATACACTGCCAGCCCACAACTCATTTCTCCTGTGCTCCTGGCAGTGCGGTCTTTCAGGTGGTGCTTGGTGGTTTGGACATGAATCACAGATGAAGGGTATTTTCTCTCACATGAAAGCAGACCCCCCCCAGAAGGCAGCCCGCTGGTGCGGTCGCTGTGACTCACGGGGCGCCTGAAGGAGCGGCCGGTGGAGGCACGCACCTCATACGGGATCACGAACTTTACACCGTCCCCCGTCCTGGCCTGCGGAGCTGCCAGGGAGTCGGGCTTTGCTTTTCATATTAATGCATAGTAAAGTAATCTCTTTCTTTTAAGGAGGAAGGGGGAAATTGCATCACCTCCCCAGTTTCCCACCAACACCACAAGCAAAGTGTCTCATGTCCAGATGGTGGAGAACAGCACAGAAAGAGAAATGGAGAATGTACCACTCCCGATCAGGTAACAAATATGGGGGGAAAATGTCCCTGGCAAACAGTCAGAAGGACTTGGGAGAAAAATCTCTTATGCTTTACCAACCTCTTCCCAGCTTGCTTCTACTTAGGAAAAAAAAAAATTCCATTGTCGTTGAAGTAATTTTGAAAAATTAAGTTTTGCACCAACTCTTGCATCGTTTTTGCGCTGGCTGAGGGGACCACATACTACCTCAGTCTTCGAAGATTTTCTGTAGATATATTTTCTCCCTGGCTTTGGGCCAAGCCCTGGTATTCTTTTTACTTGGGGAAAGTCCTCAGGAAAGTCTGTCACAGATTTGTCTCGAATCGTGGGTCTTTGCGTGTAAAGATTCATCTCTTCCCATCACTGACTAACACATGAAAACAATCCAGACCTGGTTGATGGGAATTTGGTAGGATTACCTAGCTGTGGCAACCCTCGCCACAACAGGCTGTGGAAATAACCTCCACATTCCATGGGTCAAACTACGCGAAGCCACCTGGGAATTAATGTACAATGTTATGGGTATTAATATGAGAATCCACACTTATTTCCCCTGCTCCTACTTTCCTGGGAGCTAACTACTGAGATGAGGCCCCAGGTGGCTTCACGGGCTCGTTTGGTGGGCAACCAGCAGAAGGTGGGTGCAGACCCTCTCCCTCGCTCCCCATCCTGCCGTGCCCCCGCCCAGCCACCCCCCAGTTCAAAGTCGCTGGAGGCCTTGGTTCTTATCATTAAATGTTCTGCCAAATCAAATGTAAACAAATGACATGCACAGTTGACATGGCAACAAAGCAGCCCTGCACGCAACGGCTGCGGCGGCAGCATTTAACTCTGCCGGGCTGGGCACAAATTTGCAGGAAAGACCAGATGAGCCAGGAAACTGCAAAGGTAAAAGACAGTATCTCCTCTCCCCTCCCCAGGTGCCTGGAGAGATACACTGCTCAGCACCCAGGGCTTTGCTGAGACAACAGCCAGATCATCTCCTGCAAGATGCCTTCAAATTTCCAGGCAGTTTTGCGTGGCACGAGAAGGACTCTAGAGCAGCACACCTGCTTATACATCTCAAAGCCCCTCACAAAGGAGTTCGGCATCTCAGACTAACCTTTCCTCCTGCAGACTGGCAGCACACCCCTCTTCCCATGCGACCCACCTCTACATACGGGTCATTTACAGGAGCAGAGCCCGGGCATCCACCACACACACAAGAATGACAAAAAGCAGGAGAGAGAATGAAAATGCAGCAGCACACTGGTACGATCGCTTGGTATACAATACTGCGCTATTCGCCCCCCTTCGCAATTCTCCCACCAAAATACAGACCAAGGTATATACGTATTTAATAAAAGGAGTCAGAAGAAAGGTCACCACTGCACTTGGGCTCACCTTGGATCGTGCAGTTTCATCAGCTCCCTTACAGTAAGTCAGATTCAACGAAAGCTTGGAGCCAAAGGTGGGCATTTAACTGCAAGCGCTTTGGGGCAGGGACTGCAATGCTGTGATTCGACACTGCTTTTCCCTCCAGACCTTGTCGTCTTCTCATTTTAGATGCCCGGGACAATTTTCATGCGCTGATGTAACAAAAAAATACCGTGTGCTGTCAAAGAGCATCTCACTTCTATCATGGTGGCAGCACTGTTCCAGGGACAGGGGCACAAATCCCTGCAAAGCCTGTACATGGCGTAAGTACTTTGGGGGCCTCAGCACCAGGAAGCACCCTTTTTGGGGCAGACTATTTCAGTTTCACCTCTCTGAGGGAGGTGTGTGATCTCTGAGCACCCTTCCAGGAGAGCCTCGCAAGGAACATCAAGTCTGCAAGGCAAAGTCCCTTTAAATAAAAGCAGCTGCTGATGTTAAGATAAGCATCCAAGCAGTAAAAATAATGAAGCTGGCTCTTAAATAATGAGTGCTGATGGCCCCCTCTGCTTGCATTCCTAGCCTAATTACTTACATGGTTAGCTCAGCCCTATATGCCTTTCAAATGCTGCCATTTAAAAATGAAAGTTAAATTCACTTGGAGCGGGCAGGAACTAATGGGCAGTACCGTGGGTGCACATTGCTGCCAGAGGCGAGGGTTCTGCCACAGGGGCCCTTCCCCTTGGTCTCTACTTTCAACAGGAAAACATCATTTAAAAATCAAACCAGTAGCCAGCTTACAGATGGAAGAATACCTCCTTAAGATGGAGGGATCTGCAGTTTGTGAATTCAAGCCGCTGCCTCGCACGAGATATGTAGGTGTTCAGGTTCTGGTGCTGACGCCAGGGAAGGGAGGAGGAGCAGCTCCTGCGGAAGGAACCCCCAGGCTTGGGTCACAGCCCCGCTGCTGCCCTTTGCTGGGACCTCCTTCAGGTCGGACCAGCGCCAGGGGAGCTCCTGCAGGTGTCCTCGCACCATGCGGCACATGCCCCAGCCATGTCCTAGCCACGTGGACAGGCCACCCACTGCATAAGGACAGGTATATGAAGTCCCACCAGCAAAGCCATAGGGCTCCTTGCACAGCCTTCGAGACCAAATTAGAGGGTTAAGGGTTGCTCAAAAAAGAAAAAAGAAAAAAAAGAAAAGGAAAAAACAAAACCCCAAGAATGAGATGGGACTGCACATACTGACTGAACGGGATCAGGAAACGGCAGGAAGGAAAAGAGACAGATAATGGTTTTGGTGAAGAGGTCAGGGCCCAGAGCATCGCACCACTCCTTGCCCCACTGCCGCAAAAGGTGGGCCCACCAGAAGAAAGGCTGCAACCTCACTGGGAAGCACCCTGACAGGTCTCTCAGATGCGCTCTTCCCATTTAGTTTGGCACCAATGTTTTGGCTCCAGAAGCTATCCTGGCAACAAATTCTTTCCTGAAAACTTATCACATGCCTTTATACAAAATTGCCAGAATCATTTATAGCCATTTATCTAACAATATCTGCTTTTGCTTCAGTCATTAAGGAAATAAACAGAGGCTGGAAAAGAGTCAGTATGGAAAAGGGGCTTCTACTTTGGAGAAACAACAGCCTTGGACTACCGGAGATGAGCGAATGCTGCCCTGCCTCAGAAACAGGCTAGCGTGACAACAGTGATGGATTATGGAGAGGGATTGCTTCGCAAAATGACGTCCAATTACTCTTCATGCCCAATCAAATTGGTTTTAAGTTATCCCTCAAGTGAAAGAAGCATTCCTGACCTGGAAGAGAAGGCAAGGGCTTTACGTGTAAATAAGTAATTAGAAATAACCATAGGCTGATGGTGCAGTTGCTGGGGCCTGTCAGAGAAGAAACGAGAAAAAGCAGCAGCAACAGCAACGGCTTGCTTTCTGTCTCACATCTGTGAGGATTTGATTCAAGATCTGTAATTTATGACAGATTGTTTTTATGAGCCGGTAAACAATGATTTATAACGTTAATAGGCAAGTTCCCCAAATAAAATTCCCCTGGGTACTTCTCCACGACAGGGATGGAAAAGATTTTCCTTTTGAATACGAAGATCAAACCTCATGAAATCATTAGCAACATCCAATAGCCACAACAGCAAGTCCTGTGCTTGTCAGGGATGCGAGCCCCGGTTGCAGCCTGCCTTTGTCCCCATCCCCAAGCGCTCGCCCCGGAGCGAGGAGGAGAATGGAAACGATGGCTGGGCTCGCTCAGGCATGCAGAACTAGGGCCCCTGGGTTGCGAGGTGCTTGGGGATGTGCTATGCCTTGCTATGGCTTTCGTAAATAAGGCACCAGCTATACAGCTATGTTCCTGGATAAGTATCGTATTCATTGCAAGCACTGCATAACTCTGGCACCAGTTTCCTGCATTTAACAACTCCAGAATATCCCCGACCATTTCAAGAAGGGATATTGGGGCGGACCTGAAAATTATTTTTCTTTTACAGCCTAGATTTGGAATAAATGGCTTGGAGGAATCCAGAATAACTCCCTTAGCCCTTTTCTCACAAGTCCTCACAAATTTCATACCTCAAAAAAGCCCCTGTGACCAGCTGAGAGCTCAGACATAAAATGCGGCTGTTAATGAAGATGTGCCTCTACTTCCAGAACGCAATTCGTTAGGAAAGGAGTGAAGGGGAGGGCAAAAAGGGGGAAATCAAATGCAGTTCCCATAATGTTCACAATTACACTATGAACCAGGAGTCCGGTTCTAGGGAATATGAGCAGTAAATTGCTGAGTGGCTTTCTAATCTAATTATTTCACTTGCAATTCAAATTATTTTCCAATTAAAACCAAGCTAATACATTCTGAAATGTAAATCAGACTCTATTACCTTTTTTAATTGCAATGCCTATACTATTCCCCTTTTCCCTTTAATTGATAAAAGTCAGGGGGAGATTTCCATATGTTCTCCTGCAGTCCTGTAGGGTTACTTCATGCCGGCCTTGCTGGTCTCACCATCCTTCACCTCTGCCCTTGTTTTCACCACAGCGGAGGCCAATGCTCTCTGCTTAATGAAAGCAAAAGCTTAGAGAAAGAGGCAGAGGAACAGCTCTTTTTGCACGACGGCAAAGCCTTCCCATTGCAGCAGTGCAAAGATACGGACAAAAGATGCCTGTCGGGTGCCAGCCCTTGCCCTAGAAACAGGGTGTTCGTCCCCGGTCGGTGCAGACCAGCCAGTCCTGGTGCAGTTCTCCTGCACTCAATGGCTGCCTTCTTCCGAAAAAAAGAAGAGGAAATAAGTACAGAACATTTTGTCCATGGAGCCAGCCCAGGTCAGATATAAATACATAAAGAACGAGCAAGGAAGCATCTTCCGCAAAGGGAAGCTATTTTTGATTTAGGCAGGGCTCTTTCCAGGCTGACAACTTCTGAATAAACTTGCCATGTCTCCGTTACTTCCCTCTTCTGTCTGATTGACAAAACGCAAGGGCAGAGGTAGTCTGAAGGATTGGTTTCTCTCGCATCCTACGCTCGCCTTCTTTTTCCTGACTTTCTTGCAAGTACCAATACTAATTTTGAGCCCAGCAGCCACCCGCGAGACCCTCTGCTCCAGGGTGTGGTGTTCCCGCTCTCACCCAGGGCCATCAGTGATGTCCACAGGACCTGGGCCACCAGACCCCCGTGCAGCGGAGCCGCCCGGGAAGCGGCCGATCACAGCACGCCCACCTTCCTGCAGCCCTGGCGGCGGAGCACGAGGCGTTCCTTCCCACCGGCTGTTTTATCCGTACGGGATGGGAGCAGGTAAAATAGTGGCTAACGGCCTGTTGACTCTGCAGTCCAGGTCTGCGTCAGCCCCAGCGTTCGCTCCTGACCCCCACGGATCGGATGCAATGGACGGAAGCAAGACAAGGTGCCATGAAGGGCGGGTGCTTGCTCCAAAAGCAAGAGGCAGCTCCCCACTGCCCGCAGGAAAAGTGAAAGCCAGTGAAACCAGGCGGGGTTTCACGCCCCGCCGGTGTGGGCAGCTGCTCCAGCTGCGGTGGGCTGCCCCCTTCAGTTTTCCCCTCCTTGAGTCTTAAATGTGAATTAAAGGGAAAAAAGCAAAAAAGACACAAGAATAAAGAGTGGAAGACATTCAGCCTGGCAGATGGTAACTGTACTGACAGCAGCAGCGTGAACACTCACCTTTACTCCACTATTAATGGAATAAATTAATAGAGACTGCAGATGTGGAAAGGCTCGTCCTGAATCCTGAAGTAGCCTAATCCAAATTCTGTGTGGATTTATACTTCCCACAGTCACGCTGCCTTCAACAGGACTAATGGAGATCTAAGTCAAAGGGAACTACCCTCCTCTCTGGTGCAAATATGCTCTTTTCCATTGTTTAACTTTTCAGCATTACCTCTAAGATGCTCTGGGAATTTTCAAAATTCAGCTTCACTTCATTCTTCGTTCGGCAAACGTCTGTACTCTACCTGTGCTTTTCCTACAGTTGGATATTAATGTTCAGGTTGCTTTGTAGTTTACATCACTGCAACCTACTAGAAACCATTCAGAAAATACAAATTATTAATTAATTGCCCTCACATACACACACACACACACAAAAAATCAATGCCATATGATTTTTTTTTCAGGTTAGTCCTCAAATGAAGGGTTTCATCTGAAAAATCAAAATTCTCTAAATATTTAAAGCATTTAACGTAAAATATTTAGACTATATATTATGCATTTAGATTCTTAAGATAGAGAACTAGCCAGGCATTTAGAAGGTGGGATGCCTTTTGAGTCTGAACTACCAGCACCCTTTAAAAATTGTATGTGGAGATAACGTAAATAAACCCTGGCCATAACATACAGTTTTCTCGAAATCATCTCAGCAGGCTGGTGTTGATCTTTTATTCTATAGGAAGCTTTTCAGACTTCTATTTTATTTTATTGTTTAAGGAAGGTACAAAACAGACCCAAATCTTAGATGTGTAAATCCCTATTTTCAAAGTGCTGGGGGAAAAGAAGAAGAAGAAGAAGAAGAAGAAAAAAGACAAGCATGCGACTGGAGGAAATTTTTTTAAAGTGTCAAACCTAACATTTTCTTTACATACAGATTTATCTTATTTGGGGCAAACTCATCTCCAGCAGAGCACTGACAATTCTAGTAACCTGTCGTACTTCAGGGATGAGGGGGATTTCTATGTGTTTATTAACTCACTGGTAATCTCTTCATCATCCAGGTGATGATAATCCAGCCTCTCTATGATCGCCAGTGGCTAGCTGCAGCTCTCTGCGCAGCAATGACCCTGCTCAAAGCCGCTACGCCCCGTTACGTTTTTCTCTTTTCGGTTTCAAGCCGTACGTTGCCTGCCGTGGCCAGCCCGCAGACGAAGTACACTGCCTTCATCCAAATCCCTCCTTCCCAACCGGTTTGCCGACCGCGGGGTGGTTTTGCATTTGCCGTCCCTCCCGGGTACCGGCGCGTTCTGTGTTTTAGTGCTTTGATCTCTTAACTCCCTCTTGCTACAAACACATCTCCGAGGGAAGCGGCGAGCGCGGGGGCGAGCGCGCGGGGCGGCGGTGCAGGGTTTGGCACTCGGCATTTGAAAACATGGAGGTCTGAAGGAAAGATCAGAACGGGAATGACCCCGCGCTTCCCTCCTGCTCCAGGATCACGTCTTGCGGCCGGCTGCCCATCATGAGGGGTTCTTGGCATAGGGGCCATCACCTTCCCCCTGGTTCTTCCGAGTTTCTTCCCGCATGGGGTGCTACGGACTTCAGGGGGCTGAAAGGCCCTGGGCGCCCGTGCATGGAGAGAGGAGGTCCACCTGGGCAGCTCTCCGCTCCCCATGGCCGGGGCTCGCATATACCACCAAGCACCTCGTGCCCCTTTGCGTGGGTGATGCCCCAGGACCTCTTCAAAGCAAAAGGTGTAGAAAGAGCGCTGGCCCCAGAGAGAAAAATGCAGGCTGGGCCTGCAAAAGTTAGAAAAGCATGGGCAAAAATAAATAATGTAGCCTAGACTTCCTTGGCAGCTCCTTGTCAAAATTCAGGGAAATTTTGGAAGCAGATTTTCCAAGAGCTGTTACTGCAGTGAACTGGAACTACAAATAACTCCACAGCTGTTGCACTGGAGGTGCAAGGATTTAAATCAAGAGAGAAGCAGTTCCTCTGACTTCAGTATCATGGACTGTCACAAAGGCATTCTTCTCCCACCCAGGCTGTTCCTACAGTTTTCTCTCAGGAAAGGAGAACCTAAAAAGTCACCTGTCAACTTCCAAAATCACATGAGATTTTTTTTTTTTAAAGAACGTATTCAGTCTCTTAAATTTAGCTTGTTTTCAAACTCTTTCTTGCAGTAACACTGGGGTCTAGAAATGCCTCCCCCTTTTTTTAAGTTAAAAACCAGCTTCTCTCCGGTAGGTAGGATGTCCAAAAGAAAAAAAAAAAAGTGCATATAAGACTTCATGAAAACATAAGGAACTAACAATACTGAGTTCATCCATACCAGTGTTTCAGCTGGGCCCTTTGGAGGCAAACCTCTCAGTCGCTCCCACCTGTTCTGTGGTCCCATTGCAGAGTGGCCTCAGAGTGCATGAACTGGCATTCACCCACCCAGCAAGACCTTGTCCAAAAGAGCCACCAGCCCCACACATGGCTGTCGGGTCCTTGGCACCAACTGATTTACCCTCCAAACTGGCTCCCACCAGGCCACATTGCTTGCTCCCACCAGTGCCACCACTGCTGGTGGCACGCAGAGCCACCACCTCCTGGGCTTCTGCATGGGTTGCTTGTTCTCTGCTGTCATCCATTGAGAGTCATTTCATGGTTCGCATCTCCGCGCCCGCTCCTGAACAGCACAAGTTTCATCGTGCATCCCGTTACGTCAGAGGACAAAAGCACGGGCTCGATTTATCACATGACCCTTTGTTAAGTCCATTAAGGCATTAAGAAAATTAATTGAAAGGGTTAATAGACATCTGTAAGAGACTATCCTGGTTATGACATTTACCTTCCCCACCACAAGCGAGTTATCCAGTCTCTTCTCTAGACTAAAGACAAATGTCAGCAGAGATCAACAATCATGTATTATAAATACACAATGCATAATTTTTTTTCCCCTGCTGTTTTGAAGCACTGAAACTGCTTTAGATGACACGCATGAAATATTTAGAAACCGTTGGAATAGGATGTTCTGAATCCTCCTGAACTTTTAATAACTTGCAAATTGCGCTGTCACCCACAGGACGGCACCAGGAAGGTGCCTGTGCCAAGCAGCAACAGCCAAAATCCAGCTCCACTTTCACGGCACCGAGCAGGTACCGTTTCCCACAAAGCAAGCATTGTAGCTGTTGGGTGTCACTGGCTTATACCCAGAGAGTGGGGTACGAAATGCGGAAGAAAATCTGCAGAATAATTGTATACGAATTTAGTAAAACCTTACTGAGAGCTCTCAGTTCAAGCGACATTAACTTCTCACAGTCCGGAGAAGCGCACGCAGCCTGCACAGGCAGAATCTGCTTTGCAGTAGGCACACATGTGCTAGATAGCTGTTGTTTACTAGGTCATGTTGATTTTGCTTTCAGCTATGTTTTCTTAGGCACCCACGTCTCTTCATGTAGGAGTGCCTTAGAAATTACAAAATATTACTCCCACTCAGCATGCACTTGTGTATGTATACATTGGGTTTGTGCGTACACAAACACACCTCTACATCTATAGAGATGCCCACCATAAACAAACATTTGCATCCATAAGCTTTCAGAAAAACAAAGGTATTTTTCCATCCCTTCACAGGAAAGTACTGCACTCGAAGAGAGGAAGAGCTACAGCCTCACTGCTTTCATCCATCCCCCTGATCCCAGCAGCAATTTGGGATCCCAGCTCCTCCGTGCCTCACTTCCAAAGGGACCACGCTCAGCACAACCCTGTCGGCCATCTCTCTCCTGGGGCAGATCAGGAGCAAAAAGGGGTCTTGCCCCGCCGAAAAGCCTTTGCCTGCAACGCCACTCGCTTGCAACTCAGCATTTCCCCACAGAGGGGCCTCCAAATGCACGGATAATTTCACTCTTCTCCTTCCCTGCCTCTGAATCATCCCTTCTGCTAGCTGTGGAGAAGTCCAGTTTCTTGGAAAGCAGCAGATTTTTGCTTAGGATAGGAATTCCTGTTAAGGAAGCTGATCCTGAGCAAGCCCTTCCCTTCTGCCCCGACCTCCACCCCAGTTGAGGAAACTCACCTTCCTGGAAATGCCTTGGCTATAAATACAGCCCTAAGAACAGCTTGTGACTTTTTTTTCCCTTTACTACATAAACTTTCCGCTTGCCGAAATCATCCCAGAGAAAGCCGCGGCAGAGCATAACCCAGGGAAAGCGGCGCTTCGCTGGAGAAGCGGCGCGGGTGGCAGCAGGCGATCCGCACGCAGACCGTCGGCGCACGCCTCGGCATGGAGCTACCTCGCCTGTGGGTTTGCGAGACCGTAGTAGAACCCATCCAAAGGATGCATCCTCTTCGCTGCCACCCCTCGTGCTCGGCACCCTTCCCCCTCCGTGCTCCCCCCCTCGCTGTCACCCCAAGTTTGCTTCATTTTGTAAGCAACGGCTTACAGAAGCCACTCGGCGGAAGTTATTAACGCCGCTTTGGTATGGGGGAAATCTCATTAACGTCAGCAAAAGGAGGAAGAGTTCTGAAAAGCTCCCAGCTAATTTGCTTTCTTTTAATTTTCTTGCAATTACAGTAAGCAGTGTAGCGCTCTCCCAATAAATGAGTCTTTAGCGTTGTGGCAGCAGTCTTCGCCCCGAATCAATTCTCGCTCAAACTTTTAACCCTTCGCTAGATTGCCGGAGAGAAGAAATGACTGTGTGGTGCACCTTCCCAGAACAAATGGATTTCAGACATTTCCAGTAATTTATCCACACGGTGGAAAACCCCTGTTTTGGCTGTACTTTTTTTTTTTTTCCTAATTTTTGCTTTGCAGTCATCATGGCAGTACCGAGCTGGTGCTTCCCACATCCTCTACTTGGTATAAATTCAGTTTCTCTTACAGTAAACACAGTTCCTAAAGGCTGCAATCCAGTTCTTTTCTGAAAAGAGGTTCAGTGTAGCATATCCCACACACTGGTTGATTTTTAAAACTCGCCGTGTGATCTATTTTCCCTTACTGCTTTGGAAAGTTGAAGAGCAAAAATTCTATTTCAGACCACAGCTTATTATTTTTACTCCACTGTAAAGAATTAAAAAAAAAAAAGGAAGAATGTTGACAAATGTTTAAGTATACAGTCTGGAGAGTAGTAAGGGGACAGGGTTTTGGTTTGCTGCAAAAAAGCAGCAAAAATTGTCCTCTATATAAAGTAAAATTGGATTGATTCTTCAACCACCAAAAATGTTACAATAAAGCCCAACACCAAAATTTCATAGTGGCAGGTTTTAAATTAGAATGGAAAAAGGTTGTGGGTTGTTTTTTTCTTTTTTTTTTTGCTAAAAAATTTGGAGAAGTAGAATTGTGGAGGGAAATCATGTTCTGATTAGCCCTAAATGAGATCACTTATCCACATAAAACAAGTCAGGGAAGTCCAAATACCATTATTATTTGATGGCTCTTTCAGTCAATATTTTTTTTTTCTTTAATTCTCAGCTGTGGATTCATCTAAGGATGCTAGCTTTCTGTTTTAATTAAGTTTCTAATTGTCAAGGCTCCAACCCGAATCTTCAGAGTATCAACCCTAAAATCTAACAAAAATCCCACCCCAAAATAGAGGAGGATCTGTTATTATTTTTTCCCCACAGTCTGACCAACATTTTTCACCCGTGGCAGCGCGCAGGGGAGGCGGGGGCAGCAGGAGCACCGGGGAGGGAGCAGAACTCCTGCTTGGACATTTGGAAGTCTCTGCCCGGGTCCCACTGAACGCCACAAATGTCCAGCCCTCCCAGCAGAGCACACTGCTGACACTGGAGTGGAGAGAAGGGCTGGGTTAAAGCAGCATGAGAAGTTTCCTGCCTTCACAGTTAACAGAGGCATCTCCACAAAAAAAAAAAAAAGAAAAAAAAAAAAGAAAAAAAAAGAAAAAAAAAAAAAAAGATGTACCTGTCCTGGGGACTTCAGAAAGGAAGAGGAAAAAGCCTGTCCTGGCACATGCTACAGTACACCTATTTTTTTGCGGAGCTCTAATTATCACACCAGCACATATGTAAAAAAAACCCCACACTGTATTGATTAAAAATGACATTACATGTGGAAATTAGGTGGTTAATGAACTAGTGTTTGACTGGACCCTTATTCTGAGCACATTTCAGCGAAGGGAAGCTTCTTGCACTGATTTCCAAGTTGCAGAAAACCCCACTGCTGCCAACATTTGAAAATAATTAAGTAGGACCTTTGTTGTCTGTGGAAAGAAAAGAAGCCAATAAAGACACATTTTTAGCTTCTTCTAAAGGATATTTCATGATCACAGGCTTCTTGCATGGATAAAACTGTGTCTGCACAATGAAAAAAAATAATGGGTGTCCATCAGTACATACATACATACATGTACCAAGCCCTGTGCTGAGAAACAATTCTTGCATCTTTTATAGCTACTCTACGTACTTCACACGTATGCATGGATAAGCTGTACCTAATGCAGGATACTGAAACTGCCCCATTTGTCCAGGCCAGTCACAATCACATAATTAAATTATGTCCACAAAAAAATCCTCACTCAAACTGCAGGCAGGAGGAGGTGGTTAATTTTCTCATTCGTTAGAAATGTGCCCACCCCACTTACAAGTGAAATGCAGAGGCGCTGGGATTTTTCAGCACTTAGAAATCAAAAAATCTGAAGTGGGTCAGGAAAAGCAAACGCAGAGGATTTCACTGAAAAGTCACACAACAAACCCCAGGGTTGGCACCCCAGCAGAAGTCACTGTCAGGAACTAAACACAAGCCAGCTCAAGTTTTCCTCTTGGCTATGGAGGTATGAAGCCACTAGAAACACAGATCTGTCTTTCCACTCATCAGTGTTCCATCCCCAGAGCTGTTAGCATTTTAAAATGAACTCTTGTTTAGTCATGAAAACATAGGGCACTGAACAAGTACATCTTCTGGTGGTGCAGTCACTGGGAGAAAGGTCCCTTCTTGCCACCTCTTCCCTCTCAGGACCTAGAGCTCCTCAGCCGACAGAAGCATTAGAAAACCCATTCTGTCACATGGCCAGAAATTTCTGCTCTCACTCAAAACACTGCGCTTGCTGGGCTCCTAACAAAGCGGTGTTCAAAACAAGCGTTGGCGTGTGCATTTATGTGAAATGACTGAATGGCCCTGCAGGTTGATAAAAGGTTCTGGAGTCTTTCACATACAACTAAAGTCATCGGTTTGAACCCAACCCGTATCAGTGGTGTCTGAAACTGGCTGCAGCTGGAAGACTGCTGGTGTCCTATCTAACCGAGTTGGCAGTATCGCTCTAACTCCTGGAAGACAAATACACAAGCTGTTTGGGGTACTCTGCACAGAGCGGCCAAGACTTGGAAAGGAATGAATTTTGAACTTCCTTTTCGTGTATGCTCTTTGTCCTACCAACTCAGCTTGCAGTGGCAGCTGGTAGGCTCTTCAAGCAGATACATGGCTTTTCATGGCTCATGATAACACCCTCCACAGCTAAATTTTAATTGAAAATATCCTCCGTGTTACCATTTCATATGGTCCCGCAAACCATCTACCACAGCCTTGTGAACCAGGGCTTACGGATGACGCTGATGTCTCCAAGAGACATGCTGAAGGAATCCATTCCACCCACACCATGCAATAAAATCCTGCTAATGTTAAAACTGTAGACCATCCCTGATGAAGTAATAATAACAAAAAGACTCCAAAAAACAACAAAAACCCAACGCTATCCATCTGTAGTCTGTCCTTCCCTCGATATCCCAAGGCCGTGACAAATTCTGCCAGTCAAGTTTCCCATGACAGCTCAACATTAGTAAACTCATTCCCCCGCAAAAGATAAACACGGACACATAAATTCCCCAACCCATTTGTTTGCATACAAACGCTTAACTTGAATGAAGCAAAACCACATCCCTGCTGCTATGCCTCCCTCTGAAGCTCCTGAGAGCAAAGGTCTCTGACCAGGCCACAGTGGGACTGCCCCACAAGATGGGGCAAACTCAATTGTAAAGTCATATTGAACTAAAAGGTGGCTCTGATTAAACCTCATTTTACCGGGATCTTCAGACCTCCTACTGACACTCAAACTGGTCTGGTTTGAGCCCATTTTTACAGCCTCACGTTGACCACCTTAAAAATCTCATTAACCTGATGAAAAGGCCCTACTTTCTGAAGAGTACCAAGCTGCTCGTCAGCCTTTACCAAAATGACAGAGAAATAAAGAGTGATCCTCACTGTGTGAGTTACAGGCTTTGCCTCTGCCTCGCTGAGGCGGCAAACCCTGCTGGCTCGCTCCCGTTCACACAGCCCTGCACATGCTCAATAACACCATTGATTTTGTTTGTGCATGCAGAGAGAATCCAATTTTTAAAAGCCACATTGATTCCCACCCATTAAAAACAGAGCAAGCTGCAGTATTTGCTAAATGGATAGAAAAAGAGTGAGGTCAGGGTGGAGGGGTGGGAATAATGTCATTACCCTGAGCTCGTTCTGAAGGACGGAGAATTACAAAAACAGACAATAAAGTAGTAACCGTTTGACTTTACATTATTTGTCATAGTTTCTAAATGACAAAAATAGCAATTCAACAACAAGGGAGTGCCCAGGCGCAGAGGCAAGAGATGCACAACGGAAGGCATCCAAGAGCATGTAGCTGTGATTAGTTGCATTTGGAGCATGAAGACACGCACGCAGTGAGAGAGGGCACAGGCACAGGAAGCGAGAGAGAAGCCCTGTGAGTATCTGCAAGGGCCCTGTCTGCTTTTCAGTTCTTTGTTTTAGCACATTAAACACAAACAGAGCCATCACACAGGTCACCAAGGACCTTCCTTCTGCAACTGTGGCCCCAGCTGCACTGCACACAAAAACTATTATTATTCTCTAATGGCTGCACTTTTTGGACAATGATTCAGTGGGTTTTTTCTTCTCCTTTTGTGCCGTGCCACTTAGTCTTTTGCTTCATTTTATGTATTATCTGCACACTCTTGAAATCTTCATGTAGTGACTAAAAATTCATGAGGAAGCAGTAAGTAGGAGCCCCCGCTCCCCCCTGCTTTTTCTAATCACAGCGAGCAGCTCAGTAGGTACTGGGCATATATCGGTGCTGCCGCAGCAGCAAGGAGGTGAGAGAAGCCACAGGGTGGGGAGGGAGATGGTACCGCAGCCCTGGGGGTGCTTCCTCATCCCAGATCTGGGAGCACGAGCCACAGGCAGTGCTGCCGTAGGGTACCACAGCTCCTCGGTGCCCAGCAAACGTATCCCGGAGCACAGACACCCCAGGCTCCACGCGGTGTCTGTGCTTCAGCTCAACACCGTGCACCGCCGGCCTGCCAGCCGAGCAGTCACTCATCTCTTCAACTTCAGTCCAACGATGTGAACAGGCAAGTGCTTGCCAGCGTTAGTGAGGCTTTCATAATCAGTCCCAGCTGGTTAGTTGTAACATGCCTTGTTGTTGAGCAACTACCTACTAACGCTGTCAGACATCCCCTGGTTGCATAAGGAGGGTTAGTATCATTATTAATTACGGGCTGCCACCAGCCTGTGTCACACTCAGCAGATAAGAAAGCCTTTAAGCTCTTGGTCAGTCAAGGCCTTGTTGGAAAATCTGGTGCCAGGTTCGAGGAAAGCAAGCTCAGGCTTGAGCAGCAAGCCTCCTGCCCTTTCTACCATGCTACGGTTCCCGCAGAGCCTCAGTCCTCTCTCCCCGCGGGCTGCCGCAGGGTCTGCTGCCCAGGCCAGCTACATGCCGGCCCTCCTGCCGCCGCGCCGGCCGGTGTCCAGAAACCTCTCACCAGAGAGGTGCATGTGTGTGCACGTGGGTGCATACAACGAGAGCATGGCAGGCGTCTCAAAGCATCGTGAAGAAATGTACTCCGGTGCCTGGCCACACCACTGACGAAAATTGCGACGGCAGCAAGTACTATAGTGTGGCACAGCTTCAAGCGTAACCTAAAAGCTAAGCAAGGCAACGCAGTATCAAGGGAATGCACTGTTCCCGGTGTGGAAGGGAAACATGCAACAACTGGGGTCTCTCAGAAGGCAAAAGTATGGGGGAGATAGAATGGAAGCGGCTATTTTGCAAGCTACTCAAGCGTACCAATGGCTCTGAAAACTTAAGTCAAAGTTTGCAACCATCCCCGCTCCCCCAGCCCTCGCTCGCCATGCCGTTTGATCTGTGCGATACAGAAAGACAGGGGTATTTTCTGTAGAAAGTCAAGCAGCATCCGCTTCTTTCTGCCTTGTCACTGGGCTGCTGTGACAGCCCCCTTACAAAACTAATGAGTATGGTTATATTCTGCACATAGGATTCTTATAAGACTTAAAAAGCCATTTTGTGGGCAGTAATCAGATCTTGTAGCCCCGGGCTAAAGCTGTGAATGTGTCTAGGAGCTAGAGCTCCAGGGTTGCTCAAAAGCACAGACCTTGAACTGGAAATGAGTCTCTTCAAATCCCATGTAAGGCCACAATGCAGAATTGGGCCGAGAGGAGCGGTCCACAAGGCTGTATTGGCTGTGTAGAGCAGCTCTGGCCTTTGCCATCCTCGTCTTTCATCTGAGCCAACCTCTCATGCTCTGGGTTTGCTCCTGTTTCTTCTCTCTCCAACTTCTACTTTGACTGCCCTTCACAGCCTGAGAAGGGCATCAAGGTGCTAGGAAAACACCCTGACAACTTACAGGTGGGACGGGCACTGCTGCACTTCTACAGCTGCTGGGGAGAAGCAGATGGCAATTCTTCACCTCGTGTCTGATGAGGAGGCTGAAGGCTTGGGGTCATTCAAGGTCCACGTAACAGGACACTCTCCACCAAAGGAGGGGGCTAGCAACTGTGTCTTGACACTCAGCTGCCAAGTGCTGCAGATTGATCCTTTTTCTACAAGGTGAGCTACCTCCCCATGTACGCCCAATGCCTTTGATAACCACACAGGAACAGCAAATACACTGCAACGCTTCATACCCATTACCACCCCTACTTATTTTAGTGTAGCAATTCAACACATGCTTTAGTGTTCCCCATACCTCTGGAAGCCAAGAGGGCCGCTCACATAAGCTTAAACTTAGTTTTCTTTTGCTAGATCGTAGGTACTGATGCTGGAAAGTAATTCTCTAAATCCAACGTAAATGTTTAAAGTTTATTCCCAAAGGATTTATATAGACATAAATATAGAGATTAAAAACAAGCAAGACTTTGGGGGCTTTTTATTGACTTCTAAAGTAGCCAGGCACATGGATATTTTATCTCTCTTTTGTATCTGCTTTCTTCCAACTGCACAGCTCAGAGACTTCATACAGATCAGAGGCAAAGTTCAGACTAGCACTGACAATTTCATTAAAAAAAAAAAGAAAAAAAGAGAATTGTGTTTTCTTATGTTCTCTCCTCTTTTATTGCTATTTTCAAAATGAAGAACAGACCTATCAAAGTGCTAAGGGCTGAAAACATAACTCTAAACGATACAGGAAGCCCAACTTTGTGCCAATCCATTTTTATAATCTCTTTGTGGCCATAACAAAGCTGAGAACAAGAGCTAAACAATAGAGAAAAAAGAGTAATTTCAACATGTATTTTTTTCTGAAAGTAACATTGGTGACAATAACAAGAATCCATTCAAAAGACAGAATGTTATCTTCCGACCCAGTTAACATGCCCTTCTTTCTCTCGCTTGTTATATATCTTACACATCAAGCTATATTTTGACCTCGCTTACAAAAGAATGCATTTGGAGCCACGACATCGCATATTGGCATTGCTAACTAGACCCCAACCCATGCTGCCTTTCCCTTCCCTGGTCCTTCATGCACCTGCCAAGAAGAGATAGGCTATCAAATGCGCTTCTAGAAAAGCGTTTCCAGAAACGGCAATATGGCTATCTTCTGCTTTTGCTTATGCAACCCTCCAGAATCCAGTCCACTAATTTAAGTGGCTAACAATGCTGGAGCTGTATTTTTGACAACTACGAGGATGAGATTGCTTAGGTAGGTATTTGGTTTTGATACAGGCCTTCACCATGACTTCCTTTTACCTCCTGAAAGCAACTGGCAGTCTTTCATCATTAACTTCTTAGCATAGTAACCAGCAAATTCAGCTAGCCTCAGCTGAACCTGTTTACCTTTTAGATCTCATCTGTCCCTCTTAATATTGGTGTGAGCTTCAAAGAAATACTCCATTTTCCCCTTGGATAATTATTCTCTGTTTGCAGTCTCCACTAGCAAGTAAAACACTCTTAGATAAACTACTGAAACTTTTTTTAAGCCACCAGATAATCCTTCCATCCCACCACCCTGGGCTTCCTTTCGAGTGCACAGCTCTGCACGGAAGCAACTAGTTGAAACACAAATTCTTACCATGGTGGTTCCAAAAAAGGCCATCAGCTTTCCTTCTGTACGCCAGCTGTCACATTAACGTGCGTGCTGGCCCTCACGGTCACGTGTACCATTATACTTTCTCTTCCCTTTTGTTTAAGGGCCTCGGCCGCAAAAGTCTTTGTGCATTAGGTGCTGTAAACACAGCGCCGCTTCAGAAAACACGGCACCCGAGGAGAACAGCGTACGGTAAACGGCGACAGACCCCTACAGCCATGCTGGAGAGGATGGGGAGAAACCACGGTGTTGCTCTGCAGTATTACTTCAAGTGTAATGGTACAATCTGCAGTTAAAACACAACTCATTACAGTACTGCTCCTCCTCTTGTCAAGTTAACAGAAACATTGCTAACTTTTCCTTCTCTGCCTCTACATGAGCACGAACATCAGCTGCTGGAACAGATGATTCGCTTCCTCCTCTAAAGGCTTCAGTTGGTGAGCTTCCTGGGCTCGGGAGCTGCGCAAGTCACCAGAGTTATATGAAAACCATCCCAAGCCTCCTGCAAAGGTAGAAGTTCAGTGATGACACTACAAAACTTTTGGCACTTTTCATGTCTCATCAGGCCCGGGGTACTACGCTTGTGCTTCAGAACTTCTGCTTCAAACCAGCTAGGAATGGCAGTGATTGGCAAAAAGAAAAATACCCACAAGGAGTTAACCCAACTCTTTCAACCATAGAGTTTTTGATTCAGAGTCACTTCAGTCAGTTCCAGGCCAAATCCTGCACATCTACCCTGCCTCCGACCCTGAGTGGGAGCCTTTGGAGACAGCCGGTAGGTTTGGTAACAGGTAGAAGGCTGCTACTCCCTAGCTAATGCAAACCACAGAATCACAGAATCTTTAAGGTTGGAAAGGACCTTCAAGATCATCAAGTCCAACCGTTAACCCAACACCACCATGCCCCTAAACCATGTCCCGAAGCGCCACATCCACACGTTTTTTGAATACTTCCAGAGATGGTGACTCCACCACCTCCCTGGGCAGCCTGTTCCAATGCTTGACCACTCTCTCGGTGAAGAAATTTTTCCTAATGTCCAGTCTAAACCTCCCCTGGCGCAACTTGAGGCCATTTCCTCTCTTCCTATCACTAGTTACTTGGAAGAAGAGACCCCCGTGTCACCACAACCCCCTTTCATGTAGTTGTAGAGAGTGACAAGGTCTCCCCTCAGCCTCCTCTTCTCTAGACTGAAACCAGTAGAGGCAGGGACTGAGGGGACGGAACCTGAAGGTGCACCCAAGCACTGATCCCCTGCAGTCACAGCAAAATAAAGGCAAAACCTGTCAGCACAAAATAACTTGTGTCTGCACAAGTAAAACAACAGCTGCGATTACTTCTGTCCTTCAAGAGGGAAAAGACATAGGTCAAGCTGCCACTCAGGGACTCACAGTTTACCTTCCAGCCCATGGCAGGAGAAGCACGTTCTCCTGTTTGGAAAGCAGCTATCTCTGGTTTTGAAATCTCTAGATAGCAAGAAGGGTGAAATCTCATCTTCTTTCCTCTCACATCTTTCCTTATATGGGGAAGAGTGACTTCCAGGTAACCATCATCTTTAAGAGGATTTCTTCTCTGTCTTTCCCCTCTCCAGGTTCCTAGAGCCACTTGCCTTTTACTTACTCCTCTTAGAAGCAAAAATTTCTCACAGTATATACATGCATGCCTCTCTTCTGCCTTTGTTTTTTTTCCCTTGTAAGGCACCACAGAATAACCATTGTATGATCTGACCTACAAGGCAAAGGACATTTCCTTGACCTTCCTCCTTAAACAGGTAACAGCTGTGGCTCCAACTCAGCTTAAGCCAGGCCACAAGATTAGTGTTTTTCAAGCAAGATAACCACTCTCAACTGCTTGAGAGTTGCTCCTTTTCCCCAGCGTGACCTGGAGAAGGAGGCAGCTACCGAGCCCCGACCTGAGAATTAGGTGCCTTTACATTAGCTTAGGCTAATTTGAAGCATCAGTGCAGCAAGTGGCTTGAGAAGTTAAGACAGAAACTTTGGGGAGTGAAATCACAGCATTCAGGGGTCTGGAGCTGGGATAACCCCATACTAATGGTAGCATCTTTAGGTAATTTCTCCCTTCTAACCTCATTGCCAATAAGCAGCAGAGCAGAAACACTTCCCAATCAGAAAATGCTCTTCAATCTAATACAGCTTTTCAGTCCCACTGTGCTGGGGCCTAAAACTTGTGAACCTAACAAATGCACAGACATATGCAGTAAGCTTCCTCTATGTTACACTTAAATCTCTTGCCTGCAGTGAGCAAACATACAGGAGGAGGCAAAAGACTGATAGGATTTAAATACGTGGTGCTTGAGCGAAGCATCCCTGAAATCCTGTGCAAACTGTGTTGCTAATGCTGCTTTTTCATATCCAAAGGTGAGGATGATGAATCTCACTACTTGTAATTCTTCTTATTTTCATACTTGGACCACCGATCTCATGCCAACAGCCCCTCACCTCATTCTGCTGCTCAGCAGCCATGACTGCCATTAGCCAGCTACTGCCCTGACCCAAACAAGTGTTGAAATAAGCAGAGAGAGACAAGCAAAGTCACACTCCAGTGTGTGACTGCAGTGCCTTCTCCTTCACTGACCACCTATTCCTGGAGTAACATCTGCTGGCCACCACTCTGCTGTTCCTATGAGCAGCTGCTGCTGCTATGTCACCGGAGCTGAAAAAAAAGAGCACCCTTTCCCCTGCTCCGTTTCCTTTGCACTTGGTGAGGAAGCGACATGAGTGGGAGGAGAAAAAGGAGAGCAAACACAAAACCACAGAAGAAAGCAACCAGGAGCAGAGACCAAACTTTATGTCTCTCATATACATGCAAACAGCGGACGCTAATTGCAGCTGGTCCTTGTTCTAGCCCCGCTAATTGTACCTTCACTCACGAGTATCACTGCGGAAGAAACTGCTTGTCACCCTACTGAGCTAGGTTATTTCCCAGACCGTGCTCTGAGCACAGGTATCTTTACCAAAATACAGTATGTCTTTTATGTACTACAGAGATGAAGACTCAAGTGCTACAGCCAATAGCTGCAATAGGAGGGTTTTGATTTCTCTTAGGTAAATAGCTCTTTTTAAGTAAAACAAGCTAGCCATTTGTAGCTGTTTCAGACCTGCCCTGGTACAGTAAATATGAGAGTGACCTTGATTTTTCACATCATTTCACCAGGCTGCAGCCTTAAAGGGACTTACTGTGCTTATAACATGAGAGAAGAAAAATAAACAGCAGGAAATGCTGTGACAGGCTTGTTTTGGTGATCATGTCAGACACATGGTAGCAAGAGAAAAAAAAAGACAACACAACAAAAAAACTCCTAAACACAAGAACACCTGTGGCCAACCTGCAAGTGGGAGACTGGGACTTCCAAGCCTCTCACTGATCCTCCTGGCATTACCGAAACGATGCCGGCAGCGAGTGTAGATAAGGTAGGGATTAGTTTAGGATTCAGCACTGGTTTTAAAAAAAATAAAAGTTCATGGATGTTTATGTCAGGAGTACCCAGATGACTTCAGGGAGCAGTACGCAGATAGGTAATGGAGTGTATTTGCATGTTGCCTCCTCTCTGCAAGCCCTACCGAAAGCACGTGGGAACTCCAGCTCAGACACATTTGAAGCATATTTGTTTCCAAATCAGAAAGTGTGGCTTTCAGGGACATCAGCCCCAGGCCTGGGAACTGACGGGTGGTGTGAATGCCCACAGAGGGAAGGTGTGCTTAAACAGGAGAGTTATGAGGGAGAGCGGGTGGAGAGGAAGGGGGAAGAGGAGTGCTGCTCTCCAAAATCATGTCCCTCTGGAGCTGATGTGGAGAAGGGCGAGGTGAGCTGCACCAGCTTGGGCAGGACACCTGTGTCAGAGCTGGTGGTTGACCACTGAGCCCTGGTCAGCAGCCCTGCTGTCGTGGCTCTGCTCCTGCTCCCTGCCTGCACAGCACTGCCCTGGCTGTGAGCAGTGCCACTGAGGGCGAACCGGGCTGCCTGCACCAGAGAGCTGCCCTCCCCTCCGTGGGGATCACCGACATGCTTGAAAGCATGAGCACTTGGGAAAACACTCTTTTTTTAAAAGCAAATTTGCATTTACCTTCTCTTCCCTGTATTTTGCTTGCTCTTTTGCACAACTGCCATTTTCCAAAAAGAGGGTTGTTTAGCAGTTCACCTGCTCCTGGTGCTCATCCCCTCACCTGAGAGCATCATCCTGCCATTTACATTGGTCACACTGGCAATCCTTTTCCCCTTCCACATCTCCTGCTAATGGAAGACTATAACTTCAAGTGGGAAAGAGAAAGAGCTGGAAATCAGGAACTCCTCAAGAAATACTCTTTTTCATGCAAGTATCGCTAGCAGCGATGAACAAAGGAAAAGCAATGTGGGAACGACAGGGTATGGTTAACAGGTGGCCTAAAGCCCAGATTTCAGGGTGCTCTTAGGGTCTCTGGTTATTCTAACAATTAAAAGTGAGTGTGGCAGCCAAAAATATTTTTGTTTAATTATTATCTTTTGTAATCTGTGCTTAGTGGGACTTTGCCAACTGGTTCCCTGTGGTGTTTTACCTCATTGGACTATGGCAGAGGTTTTGCAACTCCAGCTGACTGATGGGGACCAGAGCCCCTCACCTGTGGGGTGACACCCACTGATAGAAAGACAGTGCTCCCGCCCTGCTACCTGCTTCCGGGTACCTTTCACGTACTTGTGTCTGATCTACAACACCCCTAATGGACTGAGCCCTGCTTGTGGATACACAGGTTCCTTCCTTTCCAGCCATCAAGACTGAAACCTGCAGGAGGAATAATTACTGTCAGTCCCCCCGTCTTTGCTGCACAGGAGCTGTTTCGGGAGAGGGGACAGAAGTGACTGTCCCAGCACTCAGTTGAGATATTTGATTTTTCACCACTCAGACATGGATGAGCCAAAAGGAAGCTGCACAAGACTTCTCCCCCTCCTCGGGCTATCGATGACTTCTCTTTGCTGCGTAGTCTCCCTGTCAGGTTCCCTGCAAACAGCCCTTTGTTACAAATATTCGTGGGCCCGGAGGCACGTAACTGGGCATATTTTATACACTTGGTTAATAAATAAACAAAGCCCTCCTGTGACAGCCTTTCCGACTCTGCACAGGGACGCAGGGCTGCTCTCGGAGAGAGGCCAGCATCACGTGCTGGAGCTGGGCAGGGAGATGCTGCGGCATCACAGGGGCAGATCGCTAACTTTGACAAGATAAAGGAGGAGCTGGCGTGTCTGCTCAGAGCAAAGAAAAAAGAACACCTAAGGAAACGGTGTAGAGAAAACCCTAGGGAGACTCCGGTCTGAAGAGATTGTTTAGGCTGAATATAGGCTTTTCTGTTTTAAACTAGACCCCGGAAAGGGAGTTATTTTGGAATATACAGTGTGTATCTTCTGTTGGATGTACCACGGGCACAATGCCAGTTTACCATCCCTGCTCTGGGGTGATTTATACACAAAGGAACTTGGCAAAGAACTATCCTTGCTTGAGTTTTGTAAAACCAAAAACCAACCTGGCCTATCATGCAGATGGGACAAAGCCAAAAGCTTTCAGCTGAATGTCTGTTCCCTTCCAAGACTCGGTGGTCTGTATACAATGAAACTGAGATTCAATTAATCCTGGTGTTGGTTTTGCAAAACAGAATTCTGCTGAATTTTGGTTCTGAAAAAAAACCCAAACAACTCCAAACTCCAAATGTCCTTGGGAAAGAAATTAAGAACTGCTTAAAATAGTATAGCTTGAGGCCTGCTTTCTTCCACAAAGTCTTCTACAACATATTGCCTGTTCTGCAAGCCTGTAGACCTACCAGGCATGATCATCACAAAGTGAAACCGAGCTTAGACTTCAGCAATGAACTCGGTGGTTTCGCTCCAGTCCCCAGAGGAAACATTCCTCCTCATACCATCTAGCTATCCTGCTTTTTACCTTGGCAAGGCAGAGTCAGTAAAACAGTGAATGTTGCAGGTAGGATTGAAACAAACTGGCAGAGCAATGAGGCTCCCACTGCTGCAAAAGCAGTCAAGTCTGAGATAGAGATGTTTTGCAAGTCTGGAATGGCAGAAGATTTTGAAATGTAACTAAGTGCACTAACACTGTTATACAAGGACGTAACAGATGCCAATTCACTGAGTAAACTAATAAGCATAGCCTATCCCTGCTGCCATTATTACTGCCTCATTTAAAGGGCAGTTTTGGCCAGAATGACACACACTCTGAGTCACACAATGGGGAAGAGGTGGTGATGCTGCTCGGGAATCTACCGTGCTTTGGCTCCTTGTCAGCACAGCTAGAGGACTGATACCTGTCACGGCATGATATCCACGTGTGGCAAGACAGATCCAGTTTAGCCCCCTGCATCCCTCAGGACCTGCACTCACCCAGCTAAGCATGTACACTACTTAAAAAACACACAGCCTCACTATATACTCCATATGGGCAGCTGACAACATGTACATAGGCCTTCATGCCTGCATATTTTCTCGCAGTGTCCGAAACTAGACTGATAAACAACTCTTCAAACTGATACTCGGTATCATTTTCTGCTATCCAAACATTTCATCAAAGGCAACTTACTTACAAAGCAGACATCTCAACCCAAGCCAGACACGCCACATACCAGAGCTTTTCGAAAACAAGTAACCAAAACTATATTTATCTGTTAACAGTGCAGGGGTGACAGCCATTATTTTGTATCTATCTGCAGTATTTTGCAAATTCTAGAAGACTTAAATCTCATAAGGTGATTAAGCCATTAATTAGTGAAACGCACTCATCCCTGGGGTGCAACACAGCAGCCATTTCAGCTGAGCAGCACAGAAAAGCCAAGAGGGAGGGCAGGTGGCTTGGTGGTAGTCCCCCAGGAGAAGCCCTCCTGCTCCAAGCATCCCAGTGCTGCTCTGGTTCCAGCAAGGGAGGACGGCAGCTCTACCCACCACCCCAACCAGCCCCTCTCCCAGAGGGTAGTATCCCCTTTTCCACCTGGGTGCATGAATGTGGGCTCTAATGGCGTCTGTTGCAGCCCGAGCCCTGGATTTCTCAGAACATGGGTTTTCCCAGAAAGCTGTTCATAACATGGACAACCCAGAAGGGATATCTGGTCATCCATTCCTCTGACCTCAAGCAAAATGGGAGGTATCAGAGAGTCTACCTCAGTGATGTCCCCTTCAAACTGCAGCATAAAAAAGGAAAAAATAAAATCCAATGAAGATAACCCGTGACGCAGCAACTATTGCAGCTTTTTGATCGTTTGCCCTGTGAACAGGGCTTCCTTTCTAGCCTAAGCCTATCTGGCTAAAACTGCCAGCTGCAAAGCCCCATTCCTGCACTGCGAGCTGGGCAGAGCAGCCCTCCATCAGCAGCTTCGGTTCCTCACGCAGGCACGTCCAGACCATGGCTGCATCACCACGAACCTCCATGAAGGGTCATTGATCAGGCCCAAGCTGACTCAGCTGGTGATAAACAACAAAACGAAGGACTATGGTGGCTGGGGAGCAGGCTGGGACCACTATCCCAAACAAACAGGAATGCATGAATGGCCACCAGCCAGGTCCTACAAGCGCAGGCTAAGGACGCTACATGAGAAACGCTTTGCACCACAGCAAGCTTTGCACCACACGCTGAAGATGGGTGGGAGGAAGGAGGCTTGATCCTCTTCACAGTGTTCCCCCTTGTAGATGACAAATCTGACCACAGCACTGACAAAATCTCTGACTTGGCTGGAGCAGCAGTGCAAGGAGCTGCCGACGAAATCGGGACCGGGCAGGAGAGCCCCTG
>NW_010522170.1:0-2110 GCF_000687285.1 Phaethon lepturus
GCTTGTCTGAGCGCTCGGCCGCCGCTGCGGGAGCTGTAGCTACTGCCTTGCTCTGAGGGGGGCTAATGCCCGTTAGCTCACCGGAAAGTAGGTACCTTCTGAATTCTTTGGGTCGTTACTTCCACGTAAATAAAAAAAACCTTTTAAATAAAATTTTTAAATAAAATTTAAAAATAAACTTCCACGTACCCTTTGCTTTGCTGTACAGCAGCAGTTATGTGCTTATGCTTTCAAACACAGAAATATTGACTATCTAACCCCAGAATTGCATTTTCAAAGGCTGTTAGCGTGACTTGATGTTATTCACCAGCTCCCTGCTACTGGCACAGGCTCTGCTTAACCGTGGGCCAGGTTAGAGTCTGGCCGTATTTTAGTTGTTCTTGAATTCGAGGGACCGAAGCGACCAGTAATGATCAGTCACTGGTTTCTCGAATGGATCCTGGGGATCTGCTCCGGCGCTGGTTTTACGGCAGGAGCAAGTAAGGTGCAATCCTTGCCCAAGCCTCGCCGTCGGTGACGAGACCCAAGTGGCCCTGGGTGGGGGTGGTGCCCCCCTGCCCGCGGAGGGGGATCCCCTCAGGGGTCGGCAGCCTTTTTGCAGACTGCCCTCCCTCACATTCCTGCCCGGAGGGTTTGGTCTGGGGAAGGAAGGGCCTCGAAAATACCCGTCACCGAAACGGAGACTAAATTACTCAGTTTAGTGCTGCTGCATAACGAATCCTGGATTTTTAGCTGTCCTGGTGCCAATACTCGATTTTATTTTATTTTGGGAATACCTGAAGACACGTTAATGACCAAGAAGTGACAGGAGTTCAAGCTAAGCATTAGAAGTCTCTTTTTTGGGACTCTCTTCCAACGGGCTTGAAGCTGATGGAGGTAGGAGCACCCTGAGCAATCCCTCTGCGTTGATGCCTCCGCGGCCAGACCCTTTCATTCCTCCTCCAGCTACCCTTCCCTTTCTCGTTATCCTGCAGCTCTTTCTCTCTCCCAGCCGCTCTGGCCGCCGTCCTCCCAGAGCTGTTCCTCCCCGGGAGCTGCTGCGTGGGTCGCAGTCGCCTCTCCTGGCCGGGATGCTCGCAGCTGGTTCCTGTCCTGCCACCGGGCTAAACCGAGCGCGCCGAGCCTCCGCCCGGCCGCCTCTGGGAGCAGCCGGCTGCCGGTGGGCTGGCGGCAACTCACCCAAACTTCAGGATGCATTTGGCGACTCGAGGTAAAATCCGACAGCTCCCGCTGACGATGAGGAAGGAGGTGATGCCGAGGAATATACAGGGAGATACATCAGCGCCTGAAATGAGAAAGCCTAATGAAAAGCTAATCATGTAGTACAAAGAAATGCCAGCTCAGCTCTTACCGGAAGCAAATAGCCTGGCAATCATTACTAAGGCCATTTCTAATTTAATGTGCGGTTGCTGAAGCAACAGCTTCGCTTGAAGCTGCAAAAGCTGAAGCTCTGCAGTCCTGGTCGGAAGCGGCACTGCTGCAGGGACTCTTCTGTCCCAGGTCCCCACCTCCCTTATTTAAATTCCAAATGCAGCTGGGCTTACCCGGTTTGTATCATCTGGGTCATTATTAAAAAAACATGATAGCGTCTTGACTGTAGAAAAAACATAAACCCAATAAATATAAATCTATTCCGAGATGTTGTAGAGCCAAGTTAGCACGTGCCTCAGGTGAGGCGTGCATGCGGACGCGAGACAAACGCTCTCAAGGAGCAGAGCGCGGCGCAGCGTTGGTGCCGAGTCCTACCTAAACCAGCCAAGCTTCCGCTTTCCCTCGGGAAATCGCGTACCACTTTCGGACCAGCTGACGATCAGATGACTCTGTACGGTGCCACTGCAGCGCATCGGTCCCCGCAGCGTTACAGGTCAGCTCTGACTCTTGTCCCTGCAAATGGCCCATCCCCACCAGAACCTCCCTATTTTCAGCCAGTCACACTGGGATCAGGTCTCTCGTTATATCCGGTTTATTTGAGCTTCCATTCCTTATGTCGCTGACTTTGCCTCCTGTTTCATACCAAACAAGTCACTTTTCTGATTTTGTACCCCCTGCTGCGTGCAACCATTTTGCACGTGAACGCCTTCCAGCCTGCGCCCGGTCGGGTGGGTACCGA
>NW_010522171.1:0-1862 GCF_000687285.1 Phaethon lepturus
TGTGACCCGGTGGTGGTCCTCTGCTCCTCCTCCGCTCCCCGCTCGCTGGGACAGGGCGGCGCGCAGGTTCCCTCTTCCCCCACCCGACCCCTCCTGAGCTCTCCTCTGCCCCGACACTGCTCGGAGAGCTGTGCTGAGGGCAGACCCAGGGACTTGCACCTCCCTCTGAAACCTTCTCCCTTGCCATGGGAGAAGCAGCATAGATCTTGAGTCTGCCCCTGCTTTGTGCCCTGTGTCATCTCCTGCCTCAGTGGTGAGTCCTCCATCCACAGGAGCCAAGGGACGGCTCTGCCGGCGGGGAGCCTTCCAACACCCCCCCCCGCCAGCACTGCTTCTGGGAGGCCACGGGCCGGGGAACCCACCCTGCCCTGCTCCCCACGCTCACACTCACCCATGCCGACTCCACGGGGACACTTGGAAGTTCAGAAAGTTACTGTAGATATGCTTTGAGTCACAAGATTTATAGCTTTGCCATGCCAGGGGAGGAGTGCAGCTGACACTGCTGCTGCTGGTCCCGTCCCGTTCTCGTCTCGGGGCGTGTTAATGAGCCGCCAGCAATAGGGCTGGGACCTCAGCGGGCACTTCCCCATGGCTGCGATGTTCATCTGCTCTGATAAGAGCCCTTATCAGGACCTGAGCAAATACAGCCCAGGAGCAGCAAAGGCCTCCAGGCACTTCCCATGTGTCAAGCAGGACTTTTCCTGGATGTGACACCAACGGGTGTTTGGAGATGTTTGCTGAGCTCCCTCCTGACAGGGCACAACCCTGGAGATGTCCCTCCTGCCGGATCTGTGCTGAGGTGAACAGGAGCCAGATGCAGCAAACCAGCACCGTGGAAGACCCCAGGGACGCCCCTGCTTTCTTCTGGAGGAAAGACACTGCGTGGCTCAATAGCGGCTGTAGGCACAAGGCAGAAACAAGCCATGGTGGCAACTGTCCCGCTTGTCACGTCTGGGGCTCATGTCAGGAACAGAGCTAAAGGAACTGGACCAGTTGAAACGTGAGATTATTTCTGTCTGAGTCTCATGTGAAAGCAGGTATCACTCCAGGGAGCACCTGGTACTGGGAAAATCTCCCGCCTCTTCCAAATGAGAGTGCAGAAATTGTGACATCCACATCATGTCCTCTGCATGGGGCAGCCGTGTGCCACCAGCCATCGGTGTGCGAGGCCCCTGCTATCTACAGGACAACCTACAATGACAAATGACACTTTTTGCCCAAGTGAGCATTGAGCTATGGTTGCAAAAATGACTGAAAAAATTTTTTTCCAAAGTCTCACGTTTGAAAAATGACTGAATAATATCAGCAGCCCCAAAATGTCATCTTCTGAGAGAGCAAGAGTTTCAGGACAGAAGGGGCTTTCCCCAGCAAGGCCGAGATGAATGTGAAGGTGAAGCACAAGTTGTATGGCTTGCACTGAGAAGTCCAGGTTACCCCAAGACACTTCCAGAGTTACTGTTGGGCACTAACTTGCAGCTCAGCCGTTGGAGCAGAGCAGATGGGGAGATAAATAGGATTTCCAAAAAAGTTAATAAGCGAATCAAGAAAGCAGGGGATTTTTTCCCCCAGGTACTATGCCTGGTGCGTGACGTTTCGAAAACATTTTCTCTCATAACTTACTTCTGCAGAGATGCGATGCTTGGACCATTACCCTAGGAGGGATGGGATGTTATCCCGTTCCCAGCACTTCTGCTTCATGACAGGTCCACGTAAATGCCACAAGTCAGCCAGAACTGCGGCCCCCAAGGTGGGCACGAAGCCATGCTGCGCTCAGAGAGGCCCGGAGGAGCTGGGGGTGTCTGACCTGTGGGCTGCGGTATCGCCACGCAGGTGATGCTCTTTCCGAGCTCCGAACAGGCGCC
>NW_010522172.1:0-7218 GCF_000687285.1 Phaethon lepturus
TTATAATATTTATTTTATTATATTTATTTATTTTTACTATATTAGCCAGTGTTTTGCCTATGCTATAAATATTCTCTTAGCTGTTCTGTGCAGAAGCTTTAGCAGCTTGTTCCTTTGAAGCAGAGAATTTAGGTGGGGAAGAAGATGTGTCATGTTGATGTCAATGGCATGCCTTTTGCTGAGGACATACCTTTTTCTGACAATGTTTGGGTAAATCCTAAGTTTTTTTTAAAAAATTCATTTTTCACAAGCAGGACTTAGCTTCATGTTTTTCTTTGGTGCGTTCTTACAGGCTGCTGTGAAGGTGAGCACCACAGTGGAAATCAGGAAAATTCTCTCCCCGTTGCTTTTAGTGCCTTTCCAGGGAATGCACAAGCATCATGAAGGAGAAAGTCTCATTGCTCAAACATAACTCTGAAAGTGCCTGAGAAGTATTGGAGGGGCTAGAGAATAAGGATTTGGAGACAGAATTTGAGGATGGAGAAAGCTGGAAGTGGGATCAGATAATGAAGCTAGGCACTAGCTGGACAAGGAGACTGAGGACAAGAGCTAGGGAGCAAGTAGCGGATGTGGGAAGCATTGGGAGAAGTGGTGGAACTTGGATGAGTAACAGAGTAGAAATGGAAGGAGGAGTGAACTAGGGACAGTTGTAACCAAGGGGTGGAAATATCGAGAAGAGACAGGACTGTAAGGAAGACAGGTTTCACAGAAATTGTTGTTGCAGGATGATCTTAATCAGTGCTAAGCAGGTGTAATTTGTGGGCACCAAGATACTAGCATGTTTTAAAGAGGAGCTGAACAAGGCATAAGGCAGAGGTTTTAGGACTCTCTGATGGAGATTTCTTCGCGTATCTGAAGAACTGCAGGAAGTTGTGGGAGCAAGCTCTATATTGCTGCTGGACCATGCTTCCCCTAGCATCTAGGGTAGAACCTGACATTCCTGAGTCCTGCTGTACTCGTGAGATTTACTGGGCTTCGTTCCCCTCTTTTGGTGGTCCTCACTGAAGAGGACAGTGTAGTGGTACAGGTTGCTCCATTAGTTCATGTTGCAGGTGGATGGTTGCTCTAAAGGTTCTGTCTTTGCTGGTGAGCCTTGGGAACACGAGGATACTGCCACACAAGGGCATTTTCAATCTCAATTCTGAAAGCCTAGAAAACTATGTGTTTGCATAGAGGTATGGACATCTACATGCTCTCTGTTCAAAGAGTAGTAAAGTTTTTGCGTCCAACTCTTAGTAGCTATACAATGACAACTTTAACTTGAATTCAGATTAACTGCAACTCCTGTGCACATGTTTTGATGATAATATTGGAATACCTAGCTTTTTCATAGTGCTGTATGCTGGTAGCTGTCTTGGCAACTTTAGGCAGGAGGAGATATCATCCCGTCCTGCTCCCCAACTACAAAGGGGAAAAAGAAATTTCAGTGTACTCGGTGCAGTCCCCACACAAGCCATTGCTGCTGCTGCTGCTTCTCCATTGAGCAGTGCCTGATGCCCTAGGTCAGCTGGATGCTCTCCTTTCTTAAATTCCATCATGTTTGCACACTCTTAGAGCATCAGTCATATGCTTGCACTCTCCTGCGTTTTGTAATTTTAAAAACTTAAGGTTTATTTTGTGCTGCTGTAAAACATCAAGGAAGTTTATGATGTGTGGAACTGTAGGGGCCCTTTTGGATTAAGTATCTGCTCTGTAACTACTTGCAGTTTCGGAAGACTACACATAGTGATGCAGGATGCAAGTGATCTTTCCATCTTTTTTGTTTCTCTGAATATTCTGTGGCTAAAAAAAGGTGGCATGTATGTATAATCGTGTCATGCCATATTCATGTGATGTTATGCTTTGTTATCTTAAGAATATGACAAACTCTTTGCCTCTATGCAGGCATTTACTAGTTTGAAACTTACGTCAGCTGTTCCTTTCTCCCATCCCAAGTCATCACTCAAACTGCAAACATGTAGGTGGGCTTTTTTCAGCTAACAGAAGGAACAAATGAAGAAGGGTACAGTAAAACTGTAAAAAGAAACTTGTCTTTTTACCATTTACACCAAACTTTTTTTTTTGAATGGTGCTTTCCCTCACTTTACTGTCAACTCAGGTTTTGTTCTGCTTTTCCACAAGCACTTTACATAATATACATGTATGAAAATATTTCCATCAAGATCCTAAAGTTACCACCCTCTCTTAAATTTGTCTTTAAAATCTTTCCCTGCTGTGATTCACACTGGACTGGTATGTGACTCTGCTTAGCCCGGTCCTGATTAGCGTGACAATGTCTTGGGACTACCTTGATCTTACTGAAGCTCTTTCCATATTTACCTTTATGCAGCTTTATTGATATCCTTGCAGTGTACACATGCAGATGTGCAATGAAAAAAAATAATCCGGTGATTCCTGAAGGGTGTATAGCACAACCATTGGAAGTGCCTATGGGTCAGGCGCCACTGATAGAGAATACTCAGGAGTGAGATGTAGATGTGCTGGAGGTAGCTACTTGCTTTGTGAAAGGGCTTCTGGTAGGTTAAAGCAGAAGAAATGGAAAAGAAGAGTCACTAGTAAAAATTGCTTAAATGACGTAATTTTGAAGCTTTTGTGGATGTATATCACTAAATAATGTGTTCCAGTCTTCACTTGTTCTGCATTAATTTAGTGCTGAAATCAGATTTTTTCCCCATTAAAAAATGTGTATTTTACTGCAAATTCTTGAAAACTGCTGATGTTTTTAATTTGTCAGTATTGTAGTGAAATATAACTTGCCATTGATAAATAATTTTTCTTAGTTTAGAATACTTACTGAAATCGTGTAAGAACCATGGTATGCATAAATATGCCCTCAGAAAACATCATACAAATAATTCTACAGTTTTCAGAAAATAGTATCTGGGCATTATCTAATTCCTGGCATGAGGAAGCTGAAATGCGTTTATTTTTATTCCCCAGCAAATAATCACAATAATACATGTATTCAATGACAATAGTAGATATATTCAAAATTCACTTCTTGTTTGCTTACTGATCTGTCAAATCTGCAAATGACATTGAAAAGTTGCTTTATCTTTGTGTGACGCTAATGCAGCGTTGGCCTGCCGAGGAGGTTTGTAGAGGTTGTCAGTCGGCATTTGTGTTTTCCACAGCATAATGCTGCCACCTGATGGCAGAAAGAATTGCGACAAAGTAGTATGTGCTTGTTCAGGTTGTATACAGTGTGATTAATACAGTGATGTTGAATATGTCTTAAAGGGAGTAACCATCTCTACAGGATTACTCCTTGAAACTGTGGAGGAGCGCTTTTGTTTGCTTGTGTTTTAATACCTTAAATATTTTATTTTGGAAAGTAGGATGACTGGAAGCCTAGCATCGCTTTCGTTGTTGGGACCAAAATTGAAGATGAAATCCACACCAAGGCCCTGACTCTTGCTGTGCAGGTGCCACAGCGGAAGCTCTTCAGTGTGGTAACGCATGAAGACATTTTCAGACAGGTATTCCAAGAATGGAACTTTTAATAACAAACCATACCCTAGATCTCACTTCTGGATACTAACTATTTTGGTCTGTGGTAACTATGAATTTTGTATGCAGTGGAATTACTCTGGGAAGTTTTAAAAATTACACTAATTCATAGGAGTTAAAAATGGAAAAAGAAAAGCTTACTGTGTAAGCTGGTCTGCTCCCTGTAACTAGTGAGTTTTTGTTACAGACTTTTCTTCAAGATGCCGATCACAAAAGTTCCCTCACTAAGGTACAGGTGTACCATAAGATGATTCCTCACTATTTTGGAGTGTGAGTGTAGTGTTTTCAGAAGGGAATAACAGGTAAAATAATTTGTGTAAACTTAAGAACTTCTCACAGTAGAATGCTTTATTTCCTTGCAGATCAGAGAATCTGGGAATCAAAAGGGAAAAAAGGTTAAGGATGTGCCTATGTACTATGAGGTAGGTTAAAACATGTATTGCAGAGTCAGTGCTCTCTTACACTGTGGTAAATACAGCTGTGTAATTGTGTTATGCATACCTGAGTAAATGCAAATCTGTTGGATGTATCTTAACAATCTAGATACTTAAACTGCTTTCTTTTTGTGACACCACAAGCAGTGTTCTGTTGGACTGCTAATTAAGCGAGGATCAAGATGTCTTTTTAGGGATATGAGTTTTATTATGTTAAGAATATGTTATGTGGTCAAATTTTGATGGTGGTGTCACAAATTACAGAAAAACCATTAGACTCTGCTCTCCCAGATGCTCCCAGTAATTTAGACTTACACCTTCATTTATGAGAATGCATCACACCATCACTGTGTGCTAGTATCCATTATAATCTCAGTTTAATGTTAAATTCTAACCTGGTTTCTTTAGTGGGGTGTGTCAGCAGGGTTAGGAATCATGCTTAGTACAAAGAGGACTTCCTTCTCCCTACTTTGTTAATCTTTTACTTACAGCTTGTGAGAGGTTATAAAATCCTGTCATTAATTAGAAGATTGTTTAAAATTTTCTCAGGTAGAGTTTTATGGCCCTACAGACCTGGAGCATAAAGAATTTTGGATCCCTCTAAAAAGATCTTGTTTGCATTTTATTTCTGCAATGTCTAATAAACTTTTTATGTGTCTCGGGTTTTGGTGGACTTTATAACAGGTCTTTTTAGTTGCAGTCTGTTTTTCAGTAATGCCAGACTACTATCTGAACAAGTCCCTTTGGAATTATTTACCACTGACATGACTGTGAATTTTATGCAATTAACCCTCATCGTTTTGGACTAGCCTCCCAGGCAAACTCACCCTTATATTACCTGGGATGTAAAACCCCTTCAGTCCTACTGACAGAATGATTTTGAAGTCTGGCTCTAAGCAGAAGCTTTGTATGATACCTGTATTTAATTACTAAGAGCAATTTTCCTTGTGAAGTGGATACTTATTAAATTCCAGCTGTCAGTGCTGTGTCTCATTAGCTACTTACTTTACTCCTCAAAGACATTTTTTTCCTCCCCTCCTTTAACAGAGAATATAAAATGCCTGTTCTGACCTTTGCTTGGACTCAGTTTCCGTTCTGGCTGTAGCAAATTAAAAGATTGATCATGTTGCCACAAGCATTGAGATCCTGCCTCTCCAGGCAGAATTTGCTCCTGAGTGTTCATTTAAAGTCCATGTGCAGTTTGTGCATTCAGAACTTTCACTGCAATAAGGATAAACAGGTACGAGGTTAGCACAGAACACAGGATTGTGAAATGTCCTTCTGAGAGGAGCATTTCTATCTTCACTGCATACGGTTCTCTTCTCTGTGGTAGGATTCAACACGCTGACGTTTCCACAAGTGCATATTCATTTCTAGGGAGACTGTAAATGAGATTCCTTATGTTTAATGGTCTTTGAACATACGATGTGTATATGTGTGTGAATTTGGGACTGATGACGTGCATGGTAATGTGCTTATTAATGGTATTAATAGTAACATTGTTACCCATGTCATTGGTCTTGCACATTGTGGCTACTGAAATGCAGGGGTTTTTAATAAATTTCAGTGCATCAGTCTGCAGTGCCTGCTTTAAGTCAAGAAACTTTAACAAACTGCTCTTGGTATATTGCAAACTAATTATATATCATATTAAAGTAATTCCTTTTGTCCATTCTAAATTATTTCTCTTCAGGGTTTCTATCATCTTACTGTGTTGTATTTCATATCACTCTTATTGTACAAAGTGAAAAGGCTCAGGGCAGGGTTCATGAGTATGTACCTAAAAGATTTCCAAATCCAGGAGAATTAGGTGTCTAACACCTCTTTGGTCTCTTAAGTGACTTGATGGGAGTAGGAGTCCTGATTTGTAATTTTTTCCTAATTCCAGCACTTAGTTCAATTATGTAAAGATGCTGTGGAAATTGACTTTTTTCTTTGTACATGGAAGGGAAAATATTACTCTTCCTGTAAAATATCAACAGATTTCATAATGAATCAGATTAATTTATCATGTACAGTTTTTCCAACAGACAAGAACTAAAACTACAATATGTTTGAATAAAATATGTGCTTTTTATAAGCAAGGTATGTGTCTCTTATTGTTTATATACTTGCTTGTTTTGTTAACTTTCTATTAAGGTTGGTAATGTCACATGTAATTAAGGTGCTTTACCACTACTAAATATGATAGTGTTTTAGTTTCCAAACTTTGAATTTTGAAAATCTGTTCAAGCCTAAATATTCCATACTAGATTTGTTCATGAAGGTGATTTTTTTATTTTTATTTTTTCTTGAAAATTCTGGTGAGATTGAGTTCAAGGGCTCTGTAGATGGAAGGATTTTTTTTTTTTCCTTGTAAGAATTGTTTTCCAGTTTTGTTGGACTCATTGGGACAGGGTCAGGAAAGTTGCTTTTACATTACCCAGGAAATTTTGAGAAGGATTCTTGTCCCATACTCATAAGGAAACAAGCTGGAGCTGTGGAGTAGTACCACAGTGAGATAAGATTTTGAACGAAGATGGAGCCAGATATGGTCCCTTCATGTGATAAGACTTGAAGTAGGTAGATGGCATTGCTGAAAATGGACAGTTGAGTAAGGGATACGGCCATGAGAGAGGGAGGGGTGGAAGAGAGAGAACAATGTGGAACAATTTTGTGGTTCTCTTGGCTAAGCTGCGATGCTTGGGATAAAGGGTCATGGAAAGCCATCCCATGTAACCAAAAAGGCTTGATTGCAGTTAAACATAATAATCTTTATTCCACTATCTGTCAAGACTTAATATATCAATTCTGCTTTCTTACAGCATGGCTCCTGACTATAATTATCAAACTGAAAAATATTGTCAAATCAGGGTCCAAATCTAAATCCTGGCCCATTCTTATGCTATAATTCTATGAGACTGGAGGGGAATAAATCAGCTGTAAGTAAGTGTTTCCCAGCTCTTAATCCCTGGGTAGATAGCTAACTCTATTGGTGTCTCTCCTGCATTTTGTGGATGGGAGGCAGCATGAGCAGTGTGCACTGCACTCTAGAAATCCTTGCTAGACTTAGGATTTCTTGAGGACAGGTATAGGTGAAGGTTAGAAGAGCTCCTAGGCATGGCAGAATTATATATATATATATAAACATATATATAAAATATGTATTTTTATATTATACATAATATATTTTATAGAAATATATGAATATTAAATACAAAGCTATAAATAAAATAAATTTTAAAAACCCTAAGAAGTAAATTCATCTTCTGCTAGGCTCTGTATGGTATACTGG
>NW_010522172.1:7249-10695 GCF_000687285.1 Phaethon lepturus
TGCTTTAAGTAGAAAAGATGGGCACAAGACAGGGGAAGAGGCGGTGACGCAAGTGAAGCCTGTCATAGAGGCCAACCCTGTAACTTGCAGGGGATGGGCGCAGGAGGTGGTTGGAGAAGGCATTCATATTGGAAAGCAAAAGGTAAATGGACTATGTGGGCTTTGGATCTCAAACGTCGTGGAGTGTTTGAGGTAGTTGAAAGAAAAGTGACCTCCTCTTGTTTTTCCTTCCCCTGCAAGACACAGAGCTTTGAAAAGATTTTACTTCTCCCTTCATCACTACTGAAACTGCCCCGATGCTCTCTGTGTTCTTACCAGTCTAGGCTGTGAAGTGCTTGGTAGTTAAATGCCTCGTATTTTAGGCTTACATTGTTACGGTTTATGCTGTTCTGGCTTGCAAGAGGACTTAAATGTGAGTTATGTTACTTTTCGGAGAGCTGACTTTTCTGGTCAGGTGTGAAAACTTTGGACTTGTTTCTCAACTGTAAGTGTGATCTGTTTTTCCAAAAGTCCGTAGTGAATGCTATAAAAAAAAAATATATATACACACAAAATAAGATCACTAAATTGTTTTGATTCTTGTTTTATGATGAGAAAGGCTACTGAGAAGAAAATGTGTAAACAATGTAGCCCAAGAGTTGGCTTTATTACCAATGTTGCTATCAGCTGGTTTTATGTTCTGTGAAATTAGTAGATAGATAGATTTGATTGGCAGAAGAGACTACTGTGACCCGTACAATAGGTTTTTTAAATAATAGTCTGTATGTTGAAATTTTTAAAATCAAGATTGGATGTTTTTTCTAAATGATTGAAAACAATTGAGAATCTGCTACAACTTAATTTGTTTCTGGGGAGAACCTTTCCTGATAAAAGTTATTTCTAGTTTCAGTGTAAATGTATGTTTCAACGTATGGTTTACAGCCATGCTTACTAAATTAAACAAAATCTTGCAGTTCACCTTCTTTTCTCTGTGTAAAAGCTTTGAGATTGTGTTTAAATTGTCCCTTAATTTTTCTCTTTATTTAGTAATGTGCAAAAAATTCCTTCATGATTTGTGGTTTTTTTTCAATTCTTAAATTCTGTGGCTCTTCTCTAACAAACATTTATAATTCACTGTTTTTACTTAATTGTGGACACCAAATGGACTTGGTGTTTTTGTTGAATATATATCAAAATAAAAGCATAACATGATGCATGTACTCATATTTGATAGCTCATGGTATACAAATCTGAAGATTGTATAAGTTATCTTGGCCACTGCCTTACACTGGGAGCTAATTTTGGATTGATTGGTTCACCCTTGATCAATGAGTCCTTCCCAAAGCTGCCACTTTACAGGTTCTCAATCCTGTAAATTTGGCCTGTTTTCTTTCTTCTGAGATACGTCTTGTAATTTAACAAAATCAAATCATATTGCTTTCTTGCACTATAATAACTCCATTAACCAAATTTCTTTGTATGAATGAGTTTTCCACTACATTCTTTATATCTCCTGTGGTTATTGTGTCTTCTGGAGATCTTATAATTGAAGATTTGTGTCTTTTCCCAGATCACTGACAAATTTTTAAATAGAGTAGTCTCAATATGTTGTATGCTTCAGACCCAACAAGAAAATCACCTGTTTGATGATGACTCTTTGTTTGTAACTGCATTTTAAATCTGTCATTAAATGAGTTTTAGTCTTTGTCACTGCTTTAACAACTGTAGAATGGTTGTTTCTAAATCAAGAGTCAAAGGATACTTAGGGAATTGTGCTTTTCACTATATCAGAGTTGTTATCCATTTCAACTAGAATTAAAGTCTTACCAGAGAAAGCTATTCTTTTTTGTGAAAAGACCACCTTTTTTTTTTTCCCCAAAGAACAAAATTTAATTGGTAGTAATTATTTTACCCTCCTTTTATTTGTTGTTCATTGAATCCTCTGTTAGGACATTAAGGAAATAATATCGGCTCCTTTGTTACTCTGCAGTGATCAGCATTACATTGCCAGTACTTAAAATACATTGCTATTCTAGTTTGCCTTCTTTTAAGCATTGATGTGACATCAGCTTTCTTTAATTTAAAACTGCCTTTGTTCTCCAAGAGTTGCTTAAAGGTTATATTCATCATATAGAGAGCCCCTCAGCTACCTATTTTCAATGCTGCTTTGATTACATTGTCCAGGTGTACTGGGTTTTGGTATGCCTAGCTTTAAAAGCTGCCTTTTGGCAACTTTTCATTGATACAATTGGAAATAACAGCTTATTAATGAAGTGATACAACCATATTATCTGTTGTTTTTCTGAATAGAAAGCAGAAAAATCACTGATTAGCCCTACTTCTGCATCTTTATAGACTCTTCTGCTGTTTCCATTTAATACCAAACCAATGCCATGTTGACGATGTTTTTTTCCTGATACAGTTTTTTTAAAAAGTCAAATCTATTATTGTCTTTATCTCTGATGGCATACGTTTTCTCTCCCTTGTTTTTCTTGCTTTTTTTCCTTAAATCTGAAATAGCGAGGACTTTTAAATCAGGCTGTCCAGGATCTTGTTACCCATCTGATTGCATGGAATTATCTCTCCTTGATTCTTGCTTGTGACAAGCAAGGAAACAGTAGCTTGCATGTCACGTGCAGGGACTGTTAATATTTAAACAGAAGAGAATGCAGAATTTTCATTACAAATTGTTCTGCTTCCTGTCATTGTTTGCTGAACACAGGACCTGTTTGATTGTCCTGTTGACTTGCTTCCAGATCTGCATGGCAAATGGTTCTTGTACAAAACTTCACTTTATTTTACCTTCTTGCTAACAGGGAAGCAGTTATCAACTCAGGTACTTCAAACTTCAGGACTGATAAAAGCAGAAGTGCCAGTTTTACTGTCTGAGTCAAGATACATAACGGTCAACCCATATCAACAGGCATATTGCAGTATCAACCTAGTTGTGCAGTTGCAACAAACAAACCAAAGAGACCCTGAAATTAAATCCTTCTACTGCTAAGCATAATATGCACAGTTTTGCCATCAAAATCCAGTTCAGTTGAGTGCTTGCATATAAATCTTAATTCATGCTTTGTACAGCTCATTTTGAGGATTAAAAGGTTATTGGTTAGAAATAGAATCTTGCATTGTTTTAAAATTATTTATATGGTACATGGGCTTTTTTCTTTCGTTTGTTTTTTTTGCCCCTAAGATTGTGCTGTCAGAATCCTTGGGAAATTGTGTAATGTTCACAGTACTTCTTGCCTTAATAGGCAGTAAGCTGTAGCAGAGACAGAAGGATCCCTAGGTTTTCTAGGTGTAAATGAAACATTCTTCTCCTGTCACTTCTAATGCAAAATACATAACACAAGATACTAAGAACTTCTGTAGGATAGTGAAACATAGCAATGAACAAGCTGAAGTGGAAAAATTTGAATTAATTTAGCCAGGAAACAAGGGATTAAAAGCATTTATTATATATT
>NW_010522173.1:0-321 GCF_000687285.1 Phaethon lepturus
CCCCTCAGCCCCGCGGCCCGCCCGCCCCAGGCCTGAGTGTCCCTTGCCTCGCTGTCCTTTCCGCAGTCACCCCTCCGCCCCCAGGGAACCAGCCTGGCCCCTGAGCCCTCTTTTTTCCCCATCCCGAGACCTCGCGCTGTCCTAGGCTCTGGCCGAGGAGAGTTACCCTGGAAACAGTCAGGGCGGGGACCTGCAGCTTTGCCCAAAACGTGCAACTTTGTCCCAGATCCTTATGGGGCTGTGGGAGCTCTGGGTTGGTTCAGCCAGTTTTGAGAGCCTTTGGTCCAAAGGGGATGTGGCTGGGGGCGGGGGGGGGGCTGC
>NW_010522173.1:352-7624 GCF_000687285.1 Phaethon lepturus
AACAGAGCTGTCTGTATGGCACTCTAGCCTGTCTTGTTTGGTCTTGTCCGTGGTTGGTAGCACCTGGCTCCTTCCCTTCTTCCTTGTGCTTCTCATGGATTTCTTTCTGTTTTTACAGGGAAGTTTTCAAAGCCAAACATCGTCAGACGGGCAAGAAAGTAGCACTGAAGAAAGTGTTGATGGAAAATGAGAAGGAAGGGGTAAGTGCAGGAGCATGGCTGGGCTGTGTTTGGGAAAGCCTGGACTTTGTGGGTTCAGAGATGAAAACTGATCTAGGACAGCAAAGATGTGTTTTCACTCTGTTCTTTAACAATATTTGCTGCTACAACATGCCAGATCTTGAATCTGTAACGGTGTGGACAGGATCCCAGCCCTGTGGCCTTTTTCTTCTCCTGCTGGTACTGTGATAATGTTGGGTCTTGTGGTTGCCCTGCCAAAGTGTATGGCCTGTTAGCACCTTCTTGGCTGCAAAGGCACATGGCAGCAGTGTGGTGCAGCAGCTGTGTGGTGACGGGGCTGCATGGGATGGCTGCTGGGAGGTGACGCTGCCCACGCCCGGGAGGTGACACTGCCCACGCGTTCCTCCTCCTGTGCAAACCCTGTCACCCCTGGCGCACTGACTGTTTATGGAGGAACTGGGTAGCATGTGAAAGGCTCGGGGGTGTGCAGAGATGGGACAAACTGGGGAGAGAGGAACAGTATAACAGCACAGGCAGCAGCTGGGGATGCTGCTCTACAGCTTGAGCTGGGCTGTACCATGTCTGTTACGAATGTGCAAGGTGAGGAGAGGAGGGAGGGGTGTCTGCGTGCTCGTCTCGGCACCACGCAAATACCTCTGTCTCATGGCAGAATCCCTCTTGCTAATGGTGGCCTGATGGTGAATAAATTTTGGCAATTCTGGTGGTGGTGGTATATTTTAAAGCTCTGATTACCTTTCAGTGACTTGTCACAGTGCTGTTGAAGCAGTTCCCCTGCCAAGCTGCCCTGGTCTCCATCTCTCCTCACATCACCCCAGGCAGGGGTGGCCTGGTCTCCTGCACCCCTAATCCCTGTCCTCTCTTTCTCCTTTCCAGTTCCCCATCACAGCCTTGCGAGAGATTAAAATCCTTCAGCTGCTCAAACATGAGAACGTGGTGAACCTCATAGAAATCTGCAGGACTAAAGGTAGCTTGCGGGGGTCTCCCTTGTGCTGGCTGTTGGCTTTTTTTCAGCCTTCCTTTGCTACTGAGCAGGCTGGTGGTTTGTGGTGGGAGTGGGGTCCTCTAGCTGAGTATGGGCCTCTTTTCCTGCCTGTGATGTGGGGTGACAGGACACTCATCTTGGAAAACAGTTTCTAAATGAGTTAGAATGTTGCTGCAGCTCGGCTGGAAAAAGCTGTTGTCAGTCCTGATAGGATATGCCTGTGCTGTGGTGGCGAATGCTGCCTATGTGGGGAAACTCCTGTCTGGGAGGCTTTAAATAAACCAGTGCCAGAGAGACTTTGAAGCAGAGAGTTCTCAGCTCGACGCTGATCTTGTAGCTGTGCACAGCCAGTTCCCTGTCAGGAGCTGGAGCCGTCCCTCTCAGTTGGCTTATGAGGGTTTGTGGCAGCTCTGAGCTGATGACACAGCTCCAGCTGGAGACTCACTCAGCGTCTCTTCCTGTGCGTGACAGTAACCACTCGTGCTGCGAGGGCTGTGGCTCTGCTTGGGGTGGTTCAGAGCGGCTCTTCCACCTCCTCACTGCAGGCTGGCCCTGGGGGAGGCAGCACACGTGCCTCTGCTGCGTGACTGGCATGCTCAGTGTACCTGGCCTGGCACAGTTTCCAGTGAAACTGCTTTAAAACATTTGCTAGTTTTTATATACCATTCTCTTATATAGATCTGTACTGGAAAAATAGTTTTGAAAATTACAGCTGATATTAAAGCCTGCCATTCTTTAGTCAGTCATTTCAGTTAAATCAAAATGCAAGTGGCAGGTATCTGGTGATGATTTTTTTTTTAAAAATCCAGTCACTGAACTGGTAGAAATCTCTGGCCTAAGGTCGGGAACTTGAGGTTACTGCAGTAGTCCACTGCATGTAGATTATTATCTGAACAGGTATGAAGAGAAACACCAACGACAAGTTAATTTTTAATTCATTGTGTGATTAAACAAGTTGTGATGATTGCGTGTCTGGCATACCTAAGGTAAATATTTTTGTGGACTTGTCAATTGTGGTTTTTGTTTGATTTCCAGTTTTCATCCAAATCTGCCTTGACCTCAGTTTCCAGTAAAGTAGAAATGTTGCATTTGCTGTTCTCAAACTTTAAGCTTTTCTCTTTTTATGTTGGAAAGGTAACGGTAGAGGCCATATCTGCGTAAGGAACTGCAAGTCTTGTCTAGCAGGCACCCTCCTGGCTGGCAGAGGAGAGCGGTGTGTTTCCATGGGGGCCGAGCTTAGCTGTCATTTTCCGGTTGGGGTTGTTGATCAGCAGGTTTTGCTGATTACAGCTGATAAATCAGCCTTTCTTTTTAATACTGATTTGCATGTGTGCTCTAGGAACAAGATTGAAATCGATTGCTTAATTTGAGGTTTCCTGTTGTTAACTTTAAATTGCAATTGCAGTCCTAAATAATTTTGATCCAGATCAGTCTATTTTTGTAGATACTATGTGATTTTGCAGAAAACCTCACTTTCTAATGTTACATTAGACAGATTTTCTCTGTTTCTGCATTTTTCCTGGGGCTGTCTTTGCGGGTGCCCCCTCTATCGCTGATGCAATCAGTGATCGTGCTCAGCCAGCAGCTAGCGGTGTGTGCACCTACCAGCCACAGCTTGCATGGAGGAAAACCCACAGCCGTTAAGTGCACAGAACAACACCAAATGAAGATTTCAAAGATTTTCATGCCCTTTCCTTGCCTGACAACATTCACTACTCTGATCCTCATCCCCTGTTCTTCTGTTGCTAGTTGTGCTGTCTTAGTGCCTCTTTACGAAGGATCTTGAGGCCTGCAGGGTGTCTCTGGTTCTCTGCGTTCCTGTGCCCTGAGGTTTTGTCTAGTGAGCGTTGTACAAGCAGCAGTGTGGCTGGAGGTCAGGAGGAGCTGTGTTGGGGTTAAAGGTCCCTCACTGAGAGTCCCTCCTTGCCTCTCCCGTAGCCTCTCCGTACAACCGCTGCAAGGGCAGTATCTACCTTGTGTTTGACTTCTGTGAGCATGACCTGGCTGGCCTTCTCAGCAATGCCCATGTCAAGTTCACCCTCTCAGAGATCAAGAAAGTTATGCAGATGCTATTGAATGGACTTTACTACATCCACAGGAACAAGGTAATGGGCCAGATCTATGCTATGCTCTGAGATCGCCCTGCGCTCTGTGGCCTTGCAAGGAGGTATCTTAGCACAGGGTGGAGGCAAATTCTTCCTTGTCCTCCACCTCTGGAGTCTGAGTGCCCTGCTGGCACCAGGTGCCCAAAGAGGATACCTTAATGGCTTCACCTTTCCATGTCTGCCATCATATAGATCTTGCATCGAGACATGAAAGCTGCAAATGTCCTGATCACACGAGATGGAGTCCTGAAGCTAGCGGACTTTGGGCTGGCTCGAGCTTTCAGCTTGGCTAAGAACAGCCAGCCAAACCGCTACACCAACCGGGTGGTGACTCTGTGGTATCGGCCGCCAGAGCTGCTCCTAGGTAGGAGGTGACGGGCTCTGCCAGCTTCTCTGCCCTCTCATTCCCCCAGGTGAGTAACATCGCATCTCTGTTTAGGGGAGCGGGACTACGGTCCCCCCATTGACCTCTGGGGCGGAGGCTGCATCATGGCAGAGATGTGGACCCGCAGCCCCATCATGCAGGGGAACACAGAGCAGCACCAGCTCACCCTCATCAGCCAGCTCTGCGGATCCATCACACCGGAGGTGAGGGCAAGAGCGTGGGCAAACTGCGGAAGGTGGGAGGAGCGCTACAAAGTGGGTGGTTTGAGCAGGGTCTGGGACTGGGCACTCCTGGACCTTTTCTCTGCCTTGTGTGCTAGCTGCTGTCTGCTCCTGGCACTGGAGTGTGCCTGCTGCTGGTGGGGAGGCTGGGGAAGCTCCTGCAAATGCTATTTGCTTCCTGGGACCTGAGTGCGCAGTGGGACACTGCACTTTTCTTACTGCTCTGTGTAAACTACAGCTGTCATGTTACTTGTGCTCAACCTCCTGAGGAGAAGAGGGTGAAGTTGGCCTCCCAGACCTCCTTCGGGAGGGGGAATTAGTGTCCTTGTTTTTGAGCACAGAGAGGATGCTGGCTGCTTGGAGTGTGAAAGAACATTATGTGTAGGAATCTGTTCTCATCCGTGTTTGGGTGTTGTCTCTCAGATAAATATCCTCTGAATTTCTTCTTCAACAAGAGTGTGTTTTGCTTTGTGTTGACAGGTTTGTCTCAGGTGCTTTGTACTGGTCACCTTGAAAAGCTTCTTTAATTCTAGGTTGTGATTTGTGGTATCAGCTCTGCCCTGGTGCGAGCACTCGGCCCTTTCTCAGCTCCTTATTTAATGACAGCTTGTCCTGCCCTCTTGTGGGGGATCCAGCTGAGGGATCTCTTGGCCGGGGCTGTAATCTAGTGGGGTGTGATAGGCAGGCAGTTGGGCAGGCAGCCGCAGAGGCCTGATGCCCCTGTTACATATATATTGAAGGCACTTTCTTTTGTAACTAAAAACCTGCTGTGGTCTCTCCCAGACCAGGGTTGAGGTAAGTGCTGATTATCGCAGCACGCTTTGCTTTCTAAGGATAAAAGGTACCACATACAACAGGCTTGTTATTTAGCAATAAGTTTTGTCATTTTACCTTTCTGGATGCTGTAGCTGGCCTGAGCCATGCTCTCTTTTGTGGGAGAACCAGAAATCCTGGAGCATCCTGCGTGCTGTTCCCACACCAGGAGAACCCTGTCCTGACTTGTCCACGTGTCTCCAGGCTTTAGTGCACTCTTTAGTGCCTCCCTCATGCTGTGGGAACAAGGTCTGCCGGCTTGGAAGTTATAAAAAATATATTGTTTTCTCAGCAGACCTCACCCTGGTTTGCCTGGGGGTGTTCGCATCAAAAATGGCTTGTCTTCTCTGTAACTATTTCCTCCCAACTCTCCTTTCCTGCCCCTTCCCAGGTTTGGCCGAACGTGGATAAATATGAGCTGTACCAGAAGCTGGATCTCCCCAAGGGCCAGAAGCGCAAGGTGAAGGATCGCCTGAAGGCTTACGTTAAAGATCCTTACGCACTTGACCTCATCGATAAGCTGCTGGTGCTAGATCCCGCCCAGCGCATCGACAGCGATGACGCGCTGAACCACGACTTCTTTTGGTCAGACCCTATGCCCTCGGACCTCAAAAACATGCTGTCCACCCACAACCAGTCCATGTTCGAGTACCTGGCCCCACCACGCAGAAGGGGTGGGCATATGCCCCAGCAGCCAACAAACCAGGGCAGGAACCCGGCTGCCACCAACCAGACTGAATTCGACAGGGTGTTTTGAGCAGGGGCTTCCCCAGCGGGGTCCCAGCTGGGCTACTCCGCAGGTTGCATTAAGTGGGGATGTCCTGGCAAGGTCTTTCCGTTTGGGAAGGGACTTTCTTCAAGGTGAAGTGCCTGCTGGCTTTAACCGAGCTTTGCTGTCTCCTCTCTTCATGCAGCAGCTTGGCCACTGTGGAGCTGTGTGACTGGGGAGGTGGTGCCTGCAAGTCTGGGGTTGTTTCCCTGCAGCTTTTGGCACAGAGCCTGTGTCCCCCGCTGCAACAGTTTGTATTGGTTACGTTAATCTTGCGGATCAATTGTTATGGACCTAATGATGGAGAAAGTGGCTCTATCAGTGCTGGGGCTTTCGGCAAATGGTGCTGTGACTGGCAGGGCTGGGAGTAGCTGCCCTGGACCCAACTGGGCTGTGCTGGGAGTTGTCTCCACTCTCTTGGCTGGTTGTAGCTCCTGCATGGTGCATCCTTTGAACACTGAAGTGGTGATGTAGGATGACGCAGGTGCCTCTGAGTAATGCAGAGGTGTCCTGGTGAAGGCAGAGGCACTCTAGACAGTGTGGCTAACTCTCACTGGAGTTTGGCCTCTAGCCTGGATGGGGGGTTACTGGCCAAACCAGAGGGGTGGCTGGCAGAGCTGGTTGCTACATACAGCCGGGAATTGTTCATCTCTGTAACAGCAAGCAGCGTCCTCGCTTTCTCAGTTGCAAACTGCAATTAGGAGTCTTGTCGGACACACCCAGCCTGCTGCGTGCATTCGCCGTAGTACTGGCTGTGGCAGAAGCTTTGGAGGGGGAGGGGGTTGGGGGTGCGCTTGGATGAGGAAGGGATTTGTGAGTGCTGGCCGGGGCTGAGACCTGCTGTCCTGCTGCCTGTGGGGATTCCATGATGGCATGGCAGTACTGGGAATGCTGTGCTGGGAACAGGGCGACTTTTTTAATGCTCGTGTGTCCCCTCCTCTCTCCTGGCACTCTTTGCACAAGTCTAGAGCAAGACTGCTGCCTTCCCCAGATGTAGCCACCAGCCTGATGCACTGTGATGGTGTACACACACCTTCTGCCGGAGCTTGTCAGGACCAACTTGTGCAGAACAAGTGCTCCTTCACAGCCCGCTGCAGCAGAACCACTCCCTAAACGCTTCGTCTTCCATGGCTGTCAGCTGCAGCTGGCCGTCTTCTCGGTGAGCCCTGTGGATCCCAAGACTTTCAAACAAATAACATGTATGACACGCAACGGGTGATAACCTTTGGCATTTGATAGGTTGTCCATTAACTAGACTAATGGCAAAAGCCACGTTGGTAGCATAAGGTCTCAGGGGAGGAAGCGGTGGTGAGCCGGGGCCGTTCTCAGGACAAAAAGTCAGGATGATAAAGGACGTGTACAAGGTAACTCTTGGTGCGGGGCTCCGAAACAGTGTCTGGTTGCGGGGCAGGGGGCATGACTTGATTTCTTTGGAAAAAATGAAGTTGGTTGCAAGCAATAAGCCAGTTGACTTCTGCCGGTTGTGAATAAACATGATCCTGTCTCAAAGGGCTGGTTTTAACCTTGTGTCACTCTTTTGCCTAACCGGAGAAAGCGGCCCGAGAGCTGCGGGGCTCTGTGAGCTGTGAGGGCTGGCACCTGGGCTGGGGTTTGGATGGCCTCAGCCCCTCATGGGCGGACCGGGTTGTTAACAGGGAGGCGGTTGGCGCGGTGCAGTGGATTAATGCAGCGGCCTAAGCAGAGGCGGCCGTCGGGGGCTCGGGCCTGGCTGGGGGCCGGTGGGCCCCTGTGCTCCTGTTGCCCCTGTGCTGGGCTGTGCGAGGCCGGGGAGGGGGC
>NW_010522174.1:0-937 GCF_000687285.1 Phaethon lepturus
GAACGGGCGAGCCCTGTTCTCCTCCTCTTCCTTTCCTTCGGCATTTTCACTCCTGCGGGGAGAGGGAAAAGGGAGCTAGTGTAGCGCTTCACCCCATCCCGCGCAGGCTTAGCCGCACGACTGAGGGCCGGTGCTCGGAGCTATGCAGACCCCGGCATCGCGTCTGTGGTGCGAGCTGTATTGGAGCCGGCCTGCCTTCTTCGGTGGGCTTCCGCGGGCAGAGGGGATTGCAGGTAGCTTTCTTTTGACTGCGGGAAGGTTGAGGTTTTACAGCGTCCTTGGCCGCCATCATCGGCGTAACGGGTCCTCAGAACGCTTTCCTGCAGTCCTCTTTTTGCGGCGATTACTCTGGGTGTAAGGGATGATGAAGAGTAGATGACTTGGATTTGGAGGTCATGTGCGAAGCCTGCTCCTAGTTTCAAAGTTTCCAAGTTTCAATTCTTGACGTTATAAAGCAAAAAAATAGGAAAACATTTTAGACTATTGATGTTTAATGCTGGTTTTGACTTTTAAAAAGTGTTTGCTTTCTCTCAAGTTGAGAAAACGGTGTTGGGGGTTTCCTATTAATTTTCTGAAGCCCTCTCTTCTTTTCTATGGGTTGTGTTCTGGACTTGCTCACCTTCCAGGCATCAGTCTTGTCCCGAGTACTTCAGGATCTCTCAGCCAAACAAAACAAAGGCTATCTTGCATTAGGAGAGGGATAATTTTGTTTCGTCAGGAGATTGAATTCTATTACGATGCAGTCTTCAGTGTCTTTTCCATCTATTATGATGGCCGTTAGCAAGGGTGCATCATGTATATTTAAATCGGAGAATAAAGCAAGCTATTAAAATATACTTTACTGCCTGCTGAATGCTATCTTTATTACCTAGGGTACTCAACGCATTGTTCTATCAAAATTTGCACAGAGCACCTATTTTATTTTACAAAAACTTTT
>NW_010522175.1:0-7123 GCF_000687285.1 Phaethon lepturus
GGCGCGGGGACGCCGGGAGCCGAGTCAGCACATGGGACGTACCTGGGAGGCTCCGCGGGGAGATGCGCGAGGGACGAGAGAGCGGTAACCGGCACGAAGGGAAACGGTCAGCGGCTGCCTGGGTCCGAAGGATCAGAACTGCAAGGTCGATTCACCAAATACTTCGATCCCCTTAAGCAAAAAAGGTTCGGCTTTTTTTCTTTTAGTTTCAAAACCAAAAATAACTCTGTCTCGAGTCCGTAACGGGGTCATTCTCCTCGGACTGAATGATTCCCTTGTTTAGCGGAGGCCAAGTTAATTCAGCGACACGATCATCAACTGTAGTCGTAGATCTTTCCACGCTGAAGGAAATATTTTGTGTTTCGAGTTTGCCCAGCCTCGTATAGCACAGCGAAAGGATTTACACACACCTCGGAGGAACCCGTGAGAGGCACCCATCCGCTTCCCCACCAGCCGTCTGACACCGCGCTGATGAAGGTTGTGCCGTCGGCGAGCAGGGGCTGAAGAGATTCTCTGGCACGCTGCTGGGGAAAGCTGAGCAAGTATTTTGACTATGGACATCATTCAGAAAAAATCCTGTCCAACTTCTACCTCGTTGCTCCTCGCTAGGAGAGCTCAAATTCCAGATTTACCGAAGTGCGTTTCTCCTCCTCTGGCTACTAAAATAAAAATCCCAAATAAAGGCGGCTGGATATTTTGATATTAAGCCATGCAATAGTCATACGTGCTAACCTCCATCTGGTTCAAACCACCTCGGCGATGGTGAGCGATTATTTGTGCACAAGTCACCTATAACCGAAGAATTTTTATTGTTGTCAGTGAAGCCGCCTGTTTACAAAACGGATTAATTTATCCGACAGGGTGTAATCATCTAAGGTGCAATTCGAAAATCCGTTTCGTTCTGCATGGCGCAGCAACTGAAGAGGTCTGAGATCCGTGCTTCAGGCCAGGGCGGGAGGTACCCGTCCTCAGTTCTGCAGCTTTACCTGCCGCAAGTCTCAGCTCCGTTCCTCCCCGTGAAGCAGCGCGTTACGCCTGACCGAGACTCACGGACCCAGCAAAGTCCAGCGAAATCCGTGGGAACCCACCGGTTTCGAGGTATTGCGGGCTGGATCCTACTCCGGTTAGAAAAACATTGAGGAAAATCAAGAGCGCTCCATAAAACCTGTATCACAGGGGAGAAGAGGTGGACTTTGATACAGCAACCGCAGGACGTTCGTTCCTTACGACACGTGGCACGCGCGCCCGCTCCGCACGCTCGCCTCCCCGGGGCTCAGCGCCGCTACCTCACCCCCAGTTCTCCAGACTGGGGGTGGGCGCACACGCTGCTGACGATTTTTGCCTCCCCGCGTTACGGAGCTGGGAATGTTTCCGTGAAGTTAAGCTTTGGGCACGTTCCCATTTAAAACACCGGTGCAGATACAGGGCGTAGGTTGTTTTGGCAGGGGGTAGAATCGCCCCCGTTTATAGAGCCTTCCTGCCTCCCCCGGGCCAGCTTCCAGCCGGGCGTTCGTGCGCATTCACAGCGCGACGGGGATCGCGGCTCCTGCGGCACCTGGCGATTTCGGGAGAGGGGCGGCGGCGAACCACGGGGTTGGGTTTGAGTTTTTCCAGGAGAGCTGGGCTTCGGCAGCCAACTCCCTGCCGGGGAAGGAGACACGCAAATTCCGTGCTTCGGCACCCAGAAAAAAGGTGGTCTTTTGCATCAAGCTGTCTTGCAGGCTTTAAACTAGACACAAAGTCAGCTACCGTTTCTTCAGCAGTAATATATCCTAGTTTTGTCCCAGAAGCTCAGTTAAGGAATTAATTCATCCTTTCAACTGCACTGCTGCACAGATAGTATTTTTGTCTTATATTGTGGCCAAACACGGGCTGAAAACCAAGTGCAAACCCTCCTTACTTATCCAGGTCTAAGGAAAAGCACTGGCTGCCAGCTCTGCTGCTCTGGGACTTCATTCCCTTCCTCAAAGTGTCAACAGGGCAGGGTCTTAAATCACAAAAGAACAGTAAAGAATGGGACAACAAAACCCAGCACTGGTTTGCTTGATTTCTGGTTTTCTTTCTCAGTATACTGGCCGTGACAGCTGCTGGGACAGGGAATACGTTCTAGAATATTTGGAAATAGCCTGGAATTTGGGCTATTCTCTTCCCTCAGGTCCTCCTGCAGATGTAAATGAGCAGGTCCAAAGCAGTGCCATGTGAGAACCATCTTATGTGATCAAAAGGCCACTGAGAGCTGAACTTACATGAATGCTACCAGGGTGCTGGAGCTGTGTGAGCAGAGGCAAATTATCAGAGGTATAAAGCACTAATTCCAAAAAACAACGCCAAGATGTCATGGAAGAAGCCCAAGAGGCAGTCAGATCCTACTAAATAAGGGGCGAAGGGCTTTCTACCACGAGTGGTAAATGTCCTGACAGCTGCATTTCAGATTTGTTCTCTTGCAAGAAATCCACACCACAGACCCATCGCCATCCTTTATCCTGCAAAAGAAGAGGCTGAGCAGCCAGTTACCGTCCACATCCATGCTCCCACCGCTCCGGAGGAGCTTTGTGCTAAGGCGCGTCTGTTTGAGGCTCAGCTCAAACCATCTGGGCTCAGCTCAGCTCGCACATCACCCTAAGCAGCAAACTCACTCCCATCCAAAGGTGAAGTTAATCTTTCTAAGTCCAAGTTTTCCTCCCTTCCTCAGAGCAATGGGGCTCAAGAGCCAGGACCTGGCTTGCCACCAGTCCCCAGGGGAAGCGCATGGATGCTTCAGCTCTGCTCCTGCCTCCACCCGAGCAGCCTGACCCTCCTGGTCTTTGCAACACGGTTTACCTTGTCTAAACGCAGCCAACGCCGAGTGGTTTGAACCTGCAACGTTTCGTTGTTCCCCGCTGCTCTCCAGCAGCGAGGGAATCCATTGAGCATTCACGGCACAGCGCAGAGAGGAGAGGGGCTTGTGTTTAAGAGTGACAAACTCAGCTTCAGCTCCCCGTAAGCGGGCAAACCATCCGTCTTCGATCCAAACAGCCTCGCGGCCGCGCGGCCACGTGCTCCCGCGCTCACCTTCCAGCGGCGCCGTGAGCGGGAACGTCGCCGGGGGGTTGCGGCAAACTGTAATTTCAGAAAGTACTAAAACCACGACGTGCTTCAGTGAGACCTGAACGTGCCTGAATTTACCTTGAGAGGCTCTAAGACTGAGGAAGGTGGGGAAATCCCAGTTCGAACGGGCTAGCAGGAGCTAAGGCACAAACATGGCCCCGGGCAAGCAGCCGCGCTCCGCCTGGAGCTGCGTATTGGTACACGTCCCGATGTCAGACCGGCACCTTTGTATACGCATTTGTCCCGGGTTCTGGCGTGAGCTCTCCAGGTTTAAGCTGCTGTTGAAACACGTATTAAAAGCCCTTCATTTCCTTGCCAAGACAAAGTAGCACAAGCTGCCGGCAACTCTACCGTGCGGTAGCAGCACCAAGAAAAAACCAACAGTGACTCTACCCGCGTGGCTTGTATCTTGAGAGGGGCTGAAGACGCTCAGCTCACACACGGATGGCAAGAACTGGGAACGTGAAGATGTGCCCAGGAAGGAACCCGTTCGTTTTGAAAGCTGGGCCTGGAAATTTGAACCGCAGAGACTTTGTCGTTGACTTGCCCAGGAGCGATGTCTAAACCGGACTGTGAGCTGCAGATTTCCCAATTCTGATTTTCTGTCTTAAAACACTCGGCCACACACATTTCTGCTCTCCCTCTGTGTGAACGCACGTACTCACGGGAACTACAGAAACTCAGCAAAGTGCATTCACATGCTAAAAACACTCCAGATCCTTCAGGGCCGGACTGCCTATGCAGAGAAGCCGGGATATGGAAGCAAAACAAGCCAGAGGTATTTTCCCACTAGTTACAGGGCAGGACCTAAGACACACTCGGATTAGAGGACTTGCTTAGACATGTGTGAAATATGTGTCAGAACCAGGACTTGAAGCCAAAATGGCAAAGCCCCACCATGCCACCACCACGCTGTTGAAGTTCCTGCAGCTCAAAGCTTGCGCTGCTCAAGCGTAACCTCGTCGGGTTACACAACTATGCAGTCGGGCCTGTCGGGTTGAGCTCAGATGCCTGCTGTTGAGTTTTTTATTTTTTAAGCACCCTAATTCCCCTTCTTTCACTGGCAAATGTTGTATGTGTCGTCTAGAGCTTCCCACCGCCTCTGGCCGGTTGTCTGGGATTTCCCGTCCTGGCCGCAGGCACGCTTTCCTTCTCCTCCAGGTTTCCAGGCAGACCCATGGAAGTCGGGATGCTTAAACCCCCCCTCCACCCAGAAATGCTAAATAAAACTGAAATTTTAAACTATACATCATCCAAAAGAAAACGGTCCGTTTAACGTGCTGCGATTATGTAGGAAGGCTCTTTAAAAGCCATTTACAATAAATCATCTGGTCCAATGGTTGCATTTGCAGAAAACGGAATTACTTCATTATTTAGATCTGAAGTGATTCATTTGAGAGGAACTGGAATAACGTTTTAAAGCTAAACTGCCATTTACGTGCAACGCACAGATGATATATCAGACATCAAGAGAGACCTGGGAGCAATTTCGCAGCTTATTCCTGAAAGGAGCGCTAGAAGTTTTCTTTTGTTGGCAGCTTTTTTAAATTATTATTAGAAGGCTCTTATTCTACATTTTTAACTTATGACTCTACACACATGGGACGCTAAATTAACCAACTACGAGCGGTGTAATCAAGAGCTGGCAAGTCAGAAGCCTGACGGGATCCACCGCATTCTAACAAAAGCGCAATACGCTGCTTGGACTTTTTCCCTTACTTTCCAACAACACAGAGCCACGTCTCAAGACTTAAAGCAGAATCACGCCCGGGCTGAGCCCACTGATTCCCAGGTTCGCGAGGTGGTCTCCGAGGCTCGTGCGGTGCCGGTAATATCTCTTGGCTTTGCCTCTGCAATCAGAAAAGCCTTTTCTAACAGAGCAGCACGACAGGCGAGTGCCTGGTACCTCCTTCGGGGCCGGAGCTAGCTCACGGTTCTCTGCACTGCGTCAAGAAGAACATACATCTTTTTTTTATTTTTTTCCTCAGATGTGCTCTTCCACCAGACGGCTTTGTCCGAGCAGATACTGAGAGTTTTCTATCCCTGGGAATCCTCCATCTCGGATTCAGTAGCTCGGAGTATGGCTGCAGGTCTGGAAATCTGGGATACAGCCCCTAAGCAGGAAGTCCCGTGCCTTCGGGAAGGGATCGGATGAACTTCTGTGTTCCGCTTTACAGCAAACAGCTACAGATACACCACTGCCTTCCAGAAACGCTGCTCACGTGCAAACGATGCAGGCAGGGAAATCAACGTGAGGGACAGCCAATTCCCAGCACAGAGCAAAGCCTGCGGCTGATTCCCGGCTCATCCGGACTCAGCAGGAGCTGGAAGCCCCTTCCCCGCACAGAGATATGAGCAGAACCGTATTTCCGGGCAGCAGCTCCCACCGGTGCCCGGCAGCATAATTAACCTCTGGTTTGGGAACGGAGAAAATTTGGTCTGGTGGGTTACGAGACTCACCGCAGCAACGGGCGAAGGAAACCCGCCCGCTCGCGGGCCCTTGACGAGCGACGACCCTCGTGCCCGGCGCCACGGGAGCCCAAAGCCCGCTCGGGCTCCCCGAACACGACACGCTCCGGGCTCTTTGCTTGCGAGAAGGTGGCTCTACGCCCCGCGCGCTGACGAGGTCCCGCACACCGCGCGCGTTCCTGGGAGCGCTCCGGCGGCGGGGAGCGGGAGGGGAGGATGTGTAATCAGCAGTTAAATATTACCCGGAAAAAACTGATTCAGAAAGAAGAAAAATGCCTCCAGGCGGCCGTATGAATCTCAAGGCAGGAACGGCGCATGGGGGAGGGTGAATGAGACTCAGGGTGACAAATTTTAGAAACCGTCAAGGTGTGCGCTCAAATGGGAAGCAAGGAAGTCAATCTGAGCTGAACCCTCGGTTAAGAGTCTGGCAGCGGTCAGTGGCACCGTGTCACGCGTCCCCCAAATCGCGCTACCCAACAATTTGTCTCCGCTGTCCCAAGAAGCTCCAGCAGAGCGCACGCCGGCGGCCACTTCAGCGGATCTGGACAAATAAACCCCAGAAAAGCAGCTTGCCCTTGAGGACGGTCTGCTCCTGCTCTTGCGGCAGAAAGTCGACCCCGCTTTCTGCCCGTAATGCGCTAGAAAAGGCCCCGTTACTGCAGGACTCATTTCAGCTCTTCAGCAGTATCTTTGGAAAACTCCCTACAGCTTTGCAGATTCCTAGAGGAGGGAGGTTAAAAAAACCCACTGTCGATTCAGCAAGGTTTTTGCAGAAATGATTGCCAGGCTCAGTGTCGAAAGGCTGGAGCAGTTGAGGAGGTTACGCTGCTGTAGAAACCCTCTCTCGCCTGGATTTTCCATCAGAGCATCTGCTTTACTCCAGGCACAACCCATAAATGCTCCAAAGCAGGAGAGGGGGGATTAGGACTGAAACTCTGAGCGTGGGAATCACAGCATTAACCCTTTTATTTAAAGGTCAGAAACCGGCATCTGCCTGAAAGGCCAGTATTAAATGGAAGATCCCAAATAGTTCCCAATGAGAAAGGAAGAAAGAAAAAAGCCAAACAAGAACCAAGGGAGTGTGGTATGGAAAAGGAATCACGGCGCAGAAGGGACTGGTTTCATTTAGAGCCAAACTTTTCAATAAATAACTTTAAACAGAACATGTAACTACAATCACTTAGAGAAAGAAAACGCCCCACCACTTCCAGATCGAGCCCCTGATTTCTGGGCTCTGACCCAGACGAATTGGTCCGAACCCGCATTCCCGCTCTGCAGTGCAAGGTGAGCCTCTGCGTGCTCCCTGTAGCTCCAGAGCTCCTCAGAAAAGACAAGGCAAAGATTGCTCGGGAAAGAAAAAGAGGAAACAGCAATAGAAAATGGAGAAGCATTTCCCTGCGCGTCCAGAGCTGGAGAGACCCACATCTCAGCGGGGTCCGGGACCTTCCAAACACCACCGCCAGGGATCCGGAGAACCCGGAGACAAGAGGAAATGGCAGGGGAGAGGAGCCGGAGCGGGGAGAGGAGCCGGAGCGGGAGAGGACGGGCTTGGAAATCCGGGGAAGGA
>NW_010522175.1:7211-11322 GCF_000687285.1 Phaethon lepturus
GCCTCTTTTACAAGAGACCAGGCAGCAGGGGCAGATTTCAACACACTTTTTAATACAGGGCAGGGGATGGTGACGTGCTCGTTATCTGCTGGGTGGATCGCGTCGGACACAGCCCCAGCTCAGCCAGAGATCGAGAGCAGGACAGACGGGCGTCTCATCAACGCGCGGAAACCCCTTCCTCTGACGGAGACATGAAGTAAGCCGGGAGCGGAGGCCGGCAGGTAGGAAGGAATATGTTCATGCACTCTCACCGGGCAGTTCAAGGGTTTTCTCCCCAAGAGGGGCTCAGAGCTCGGCATCCCTCCACCAGCCCTAGCCCTGCCCTGCCTGCAGCGGGAAGCACGTCCCCTCTCCCGGGGACATGGCTCCCCCCCCCCGGCTTTCTTCTACCCGCCGCCACAAAGCACTGCGGGACAGACGTCGCGCCGCAGCCCAGACTTCATGGGCAATTCCGAGAAGGGGAACTTGACGACCCGTTTCGTGTTACTGCAACAGGAGCGAGAGAAACCACAAAAACAACGTCAAAGCATCGTACCCAGCTGGAGAACAGCGTGAAATTAATTAACATCAGTAGCACGGGGCAGATCTGGAATCAAATCCGATGCTGAAGTTTCCCAGAGTTCAGGGAGTTTTCCTACTTTGTCTGGCCAGTTTGCATCCCTTCCTGTAAAGGGTCGGCCGAGTTACATACGTGCAGCAAAGCAGCTTTCCATGGTGGCTCTGACAACGAAGAACCAAGAATGAGGTTTTTAGAGACACCAGAATGTATTTGTGTCACCCTATTGTATACACCCAGGTACCAGTTACCTCTCGTGCAGGTAACTAGAGGGGTTACCAGCCCAAAGAGGAGGGGGGAGACCCAGCAAAAACATCTCGTGCTTTGCCTAGACGTACGGGGAACTTGTTTTACAGGACAAAGAGCTGCTGAAATACTGACAGCCACCTGTGACAAGGAGAAAGGAGTTACCTGGAGCAAATGAAGACACTTAAGGACAATAACAATCAAAAAAAGGAGACACGTAAGTCAAATGCGTTGAAATCTGTAGCCTATCCTCCACCTTGCTTCCCAGCCAAACCCAACCACGGCTGGAGTCCTGTATCATTTGTGAATAATTTGCCCAAACCAGGATGGGGATCCCAAGCTGGAAAACCACTTCTCCCAGTTCCCATACCAGCGCTTGCCTCCCTGGCCAGTCCCTTCTGTCCTCTGCGCCCTTCGTTGCCTGTGGGCAAGTCACTTACACAATGGCACGTAGATGCCAGGAACAAGTCCGAGGAGGAAGGCAACCCCAGATGTGCCTTCAGGCACCCCTCGCTATATCCAGCAGAGCCGGGGAGACGGCAACAGCTACTTCTGGATTTAACTTCCCCTGAGACTGCCATGGGACAGAGCAAACACCAGCGGCTCGCACGGCGACCCAGAGCAGGCTGGAATGAGTTCGCACCCTGAGCTGCCTTTCACGTCAGAGAAACGGCTCCCCGCATTTATCAGCGCAAACCGTAGCGCGTGAATCGACACGGCTCCTGTTTGCTGGCAGACGGGTGTTCGGTTTTCTTTTCTAAAGATAAATACAGTTGCTAGGTCAAGAGTTTTGAGGCTTCCATTACAGACAAATAAGTAAATAGGAAACTTTGTCTTTCCGAGTAATTATTCGGGTTTCTACTCTGCTGGGAGCAGAAGCACGAAGCAGCCACGCAGCGCGCAAGGCTGCGGCGCTTCGGATCGGCACAGCAGACGATGGGCAGCCCGAGTCCCCCAGCGCTGCTGCGATGACCCGTGGGCTCATTTACCCTCCTCAGCCTGAGCGCTGCCAAATCCCCCCAAAAAGCACCTTCTCTGCAAGCCCACAGCTGAGCGGTTAAGCGCTGATGTTAGGCGGGATGAATCCAGGTGTGTGTTTGGTCCGGGGAGCTCTCTCCATCCCAATGGGAGGATGTGGCCAAGGCAGAGCCCCTTTGCCCACGCACCCAGCCCGGCACCTGAAGCAACCACACCACCAGCCTCGGAGCTGGGCGGGGGGATCCCTGGTAGCTGCTGGTGGCGAGGAAGCACCGTGACTCCAGGGTCCTGGAATTAGGTTCTAACTTTGTTGCTCCATGGAGGTGGTAGTGAAAACATTAAGCTACATATGTCAGTGGGAAACTGGATGACTCGGACATCCCAGCAGCTTTTTTTCTTGCTCTCCTCCTCTGTGATCGCCATTCACGCCTTCTATCATCTCTCCCTGCAAGAGGCCTAACGAACACTATAGGTTTTGCCCGATTGCCGTGACTCCCAATAAAAGCAGCACTGTCCCCACCACGTTTTTTCCTCTCTCCCACGTGCCTGACAGTAGGCCAGGTCAAGGCTCACTCGCCGGCCCCGACCAAACCCCCGCCTAACACAGCCACTCGTCAGCGATGCTGATCCCAGCCTGGCACAAGGGGATGAGAACCCACCACGCGAGGTACCACCCTGGGGAGCAGCGGCTGCTTTGGGCCGACGCCAGCACCCCGCAGGGCGTTCAGCACCGATGGATCTACCCCGTGCGCGCAGTAGCTGTGGATCTGAGAGCACTCGGTGTATCGCTCACGGGCTTCTCCAGCTCCTTCGTGCACTAAATTCTGACTGACTCACTGTTTATTGCCATAAGTAAGAAGAAGAATTTAGTGTAACTAATAAAAGTCACACTTTCAGTGGCAGCAGACAGATAGGAGCAGGGTTGGACAGGAAATCTTCATGAATTACTGCCAACAGCGGAGCCAAGTCTACCGCCAGTTGTGGATTGGGTTTTTAGGACTGTTGTCTTCTGCCTGCAGCTCACAGACGTGGTACAATGTGCTCCCCAGCTACTGGGCTGGATCTTCTGCAACTGAAGCTGTTCATCTACCAGAAAAATGCAACGCTGTGGTAAGAACCTCTGCAAGTTTCATGTCCTTCAGATTTTTCTGCATTAAAAAATAGAGAATTCTGTATGCAGTATAGAAATGCAACTCCCTTCGCTCTGCCAACAGCAGAACAAAGGCAGTCACGAGACTTCTTCAAGTACGGCATAGGTAAACTTGTTGAATCGATGAGGCACATCACCCCCTTCCAAGAACACCGTGTAGACCAACACGTAGGCAGTGTGACACTTTGCGCTTACGCCCCATCCTGCATCAGAACCGTTCAGAGCTCTTGGCCAGATCTCCGTGTATAAACCTAGCATCCACAGCAAAACAATAATTCTTACGGGGCCATGAAGTCACCGATTACTGCACTGCCTTTGTCTTCTGGTGCCTAATCACCAAATCAAACCCTCCTGCGCAAACACTCCATCCAGCACAATGTATCACATTAGCGAAATCTGTTTACAAAATACTATGCTTCCTTTAGCAAGGACTTCCTGGGGCATTAAGTACATTAATTACCATGAAAAACCAGAAATCGCAGCTCAAACCTGTCAGCAACTTCAGCATGTTCCCAAATAATGAAAGCAGTATGGGTTTGTTCTGTGCTGGAGACACTCAGTGAACTGTAACACAATGCTGCAAGCCTTCCAGTTCTTTTCATGTTAAATATTAGTCTGCCGCCCCTTTCTAAAACGCCGCTCAGTAGATTTTAGGAAAAAAAAAAGAAAAAAGAACCAAAGGGAAAAAAAAAAAAACACCAACAAAACCTCATTTATAGTGCTGGGGTTCACTAAGTCAGGACAAGAGATTCAGCATATCCCCAGGGATGAACGGGCACCGCTAGCGAGAGAATAATCCTTCAAGATGTGCAAACTTCTCTCAGGAGAGGAAACAACTTGCCGGATCGGCTCCAGTCCCCGTACCTTAAAGGTCTCCAATTGATGACACAACTGCTAAAGCTCCAGTTTAGCAGAAAATCGCACGAGGACATCTGCTCCGCGTTTCTGTCTGGTTTAGAGTTACTTTGCTGCACGTAGAGGCATTTACTGTGGTATATACAATCACTTGTGTGTACACCCGGAGTAACCCCGCTGAAACGACTGTTTACAGCCATGCCACCGGCAGCAGAAAGCAGCCAGAGCTCTACAGCAGAAAAGTTAAATTTATACCAATTAAAAAAAAATTAAATATAAAAAAAAGTATCTATCTCTGTACATCCAACCCTCCGCACGCTTTCACC
>NW_010522176.1:0-1670 GCF_000687285.1 Phaethon lepturus
TAGCTTTGAGCTGCAGGGGAGGTAATAAAGCGGTTGAAAGTCTTCTTTCCATCTAGGTCAGCGCTTTGCAGGCAGGTCAGGGATCCATCTGTACGTTTAACCTGCTTTTGAAGCGAGAAGGACACCTGCGTTTTCAGGGCTCAGCAGAGACGGGAAAACTCAATGCACTTCAGAACATCGCAGGAACCCCACGCCCCAGGTGCACGGTAGATGCTTTTGCTCAAGACTCACCGTGCAGCTGAGCCGAGTTCCCTGAAGGCAGCAGAGCCGCAGGGAAGCGACTCGTGTCTGCGCCCGCGGCCGGGAGCCGTGCCGGGGACGCTCCCAAGAGCGTGCTGGAGGGGACGGCAGGGAAATGTGGCTGTAAGACACCTTCCCAGAGGCTCTCTGGAGCCGCTTGCATTCTTCACCCACCAGGCCTGAATATATTTCTTGCTGTGGGTTATAAGAATTCACTCTCACACTCTAATTTAATGAGGGGTCTTAAATGTGGATTTAATCACAGCATTAAGGTAACGGTCACTGCATTCAAACTGGTGAGTGCAAACATCTTTCCTGAGCAGACAGCTCTGCTACATCCTTATTAATCCAAAAATCATATCCATCCTAATCACTCCACAGATTATTACTCAACCCATATCCATTACCAACCTGCTAATCCTCCAGCCAACGCACCGGGGTATGGGCTTGCCCACCGGCCAGCTCCACGCTGCTCCTCTGCGCATGGAGAAAGACATTCTGCCTTGTTTCACAGGTGCCTCCTTGGGATCGAGCTCCCCACTTCACAGCTCCATATCAAAAGGCAGCCAGTGCATTAGCATCTGTGTAAATGAGGTACTTGTTTGAGACCTGCAATTAGTACAGTGCCGAGACCCCTGTGGACCACTTCCCACAGCCTCACCGTGCCAGCGTACACCAAGCCCAGCAGCACCCTGTGCCAGCCAGGGAATTACAGCATTTCCAGAGGTCATTTAGCTCAGCTGGGGTGAATTTAGCTCAGCTGGGGCAAATTTAACTCAGCTGGGGTGACTTATCTTCTAGAAGCACTGATCTCTCCTGTATCTGTAGCAGGAGGGGTGAATCCCACCCATTAGCCTGATAGGAGCTGCTGGCCAGGGCTACTATCTTGCTGCCAGCCTTGCAGCCAGCGGCGCTTCTAATCCTTCTGGAAGCACCAGGCCATCCTCCTGCTTCTCCCTGTGTAGGCAAAAAGGCCAGGCCGTGCACAGAGTTCTCTCCCAAAGTGGATTTGAGCTTTTCTAGTGCTTGATCTGGTTGGTTGGTTGGTTTGTTCCGTGTGACCAGCCTTGAGCCACTTCCCTCCCGGGCAGGGTGCTGGCACTCTGACCTGCGCTTGTCCAAGGCTAAAATGCTCTCTGAGCACATATAAAATATGCATGAGGTCTGTGACCTAGTCTGTAAACTCCTGTACAGCCTGAGGCAATGCCTTTGTGGCGAGCTCAGAGAGATTGCAGGTTCCCGCTGCAAAAAAATCAAATGAATGTCAAAAGAATGTTTAAAAACTCGCGCGGGCGCAGCTCTCCCCCCCGAGACCGTCCCAGCGCTTCCCTTTGTGAAAGCTGAACACGGCATGAAAAAAAAGAACTTTTAAGCGTTTATGTCCTGTCCTCACAGCTCAGCCGGATTAAGCGCTAACACGAGAGAAAACG
>NW_010522177.1:0-1562 GCF_000687285.1 Phaethon lepturus
CGCGCCGCGGCTACCGTCTGCCTTGCTCTGAACGTGCCCCCCGAGGCTGCGGAGGAGGGAGCTGATCCTGTGCACAGCAACAGCCAGAAGCGAAGGGAGAGAGGAGGAGAGGAGGAGGATGGCGGGGCTTGGCCGCAGAGAGCTCCCAGGGCAGGGAAGGTGGGTTCCCCTTGGCTTTGGAGCTGGTGGACGGTCCGTGGTGCTACGAGGACGCCCTGATCTAAACGATCAGGTCTGCATATCAGATGTAGCATGTAGGAAGAGCGATGGATATCGCGCTCTTTGCCCTCGCCACCGCGATCGGCAGGCTGCCGTAACGTATCCCGAAGCTGTGCAGCATTAACAGGAGTCTGCGGTGACCCTCCAGCACGGTTATCGCTTCGCAGGTTGAGGTTTTGAAGATTTTTTTTTTCTTTTCTCCAAAAACAAGCAGAAAGGAAAGCATGCCTTTGCAACAAGCGCTACTGACTGGGAGGTTTGTAGCTGATCCTTAAGTTAGCGTAGGATTAGTCTGATCCCTGGGTAATGCCTTATCAGGATAAAGCGTCTTGAATTGTAAAGCCAAGGAAGCCCAGGAGAGGTAAAATCCCTTTTTTTTAGGTTAAATAGAAGCATTTTCTTGACAGTGGCTGAGATTGGTCATATTTTTCCTTCTTTGTTCTGCAACTCAGCAAAGAGATGCTGAATTCACGCCCCAGCCTGGTGCCTTCACCATGCGAGCTCCCCGGCTAACAAAGTTGTGCCGAGCCTCTGGCTCTTCCAGCTCCATCACTGGTTGCGAGAGTGGCTGACAACTGCTGCAGCCACCGAAATCCTTGGAAAAAACCCTCTCTGACATGGGAAGCTTTCCTGTGGGACAGGCACGCCTGCCTTCCACCCTCTCGCACATCCCAAGCTGCGGGGCTTTTGCCTTGCCCTCTGCAGAGTGGTGGCCCAGTGTAAATCCTTCCGTCGTTCAGGGTGGCCCGGGACTGTGCTCCCCTTTGCCTTTGCTCGCGATGGTGCCACGAACCGGGGATCGCGCGGGGCTGTTTGTTGTACAGGCTGATGTCTGAGCCTTCGGTAGGTAAAGAGATCTGCTCTCCCGTACCCATCTTCAGTGACCTAAGGTCCTGGTCATCCATTTGCAGAGCCTTCAGTGCAGCATATCTGTAAGTGGTTGACATAGAAACATTAACCTTTCTCTTTTTGTGTCTTTTCCCACCTGAAGAAGCCACTTGGGCTATTTATAATCTGAGTATGTGCAGAATACCTGAGAGAGGTAGGGCTGAGCTGGCTGGGAGTGTGGGCAAACTGGCAGCAAGCTCTTTCTGTTTGTTTTCCATCTAAATCTTTGTGTATCTGCTTGCTTGCCTGCAAAACAGAGTCGTTCGGAGGTTTGACATCTTTGAAAGAGGCTGACCCGGTGTTACTGAAGTGGTGAAGTTATTGCGTGATCTTGGCAGGCTTTTCTAAAGGAAATATTTGAAACAAATCGCAGCAATGGGCCGAGTGCCTCACACAAAATCTGCTATAGATAATTGGAGGCTTCGCAAGCATCAGCAGTGACGGCGAGACGTGCT
>NW_010522178.1:0-1681 GCF_000687285.1 Phaethon lepturus
CCACGTCGCGCGCGGGTTGCGACAGCCCGCGTGGGAAGGCGGAGCGCGCGGCTGAGGTCGCCGGCAAATAACCCTGCCACCTTTTTGCTGCCTGAAGTCTCGCTGATTTTCACCGTTTAGCAAAAGCCAAAGGCACGCAGCCGGCCCCCGCGTGCGGCCGGGGGGTATTTTACTAGTGAGGGGGCACTTAATGTCTACGTTAATCTGGATAAGCCCGCCTGCTTTTTCTTTTTAATTTACTCTTGGGGAAAAAGGATCCTCAAGCTGCCGTGCCGATTGTTTTAGACTCTTTTGGCTGATTTCTTGCGCCTTTCTTGCGCTTTGCGTCGGAGTCGCCGCCACGGGAAAACACCCCAATGAGTGCGCCGACCTTCTTACGTTCATCCTCAGGGAGAAAGATGGAATTCCTGTGTTCCAGGCTTTTTTCCCTTTCACACTTTCCCGGTGGACCGTGCTCCCGCGGTTCATGAAAGAGAATGTGGTGCCACCGACTTCAGGTGCGCGCGCAGAGGGACAGCGATTGGGTTCTCGTGTTGACGTCCCATGTCCTTGCCGTACTAACTGTAAATCTTTTTCGAATAAGTGATTTTCTGAAGCAGCAAGCCTGTTTCTTTTATGGCTGTGTTAACCACGGAGGGCAGTTGTCGTTATGTTAATGCGTGCGCATGTATGTGTATAAAAACAGTGATATATACCTATATTTAGATTATTGCGTTGATATATATAGAGTACCGTCACACATATAAACATTTTCTTTTTCGCTTGGGAATAAAGCAGGGGGAGGGCAGGGAATCCCAAACAAGTTCTCTGGCCCCAAAATGCAATGAAAAACTACACTTCAAAGTATCCAACCGTACTGGAAGGGGAAATAGTGCAACAGTAGTTTTTCTTGCACTGGTTCATCACGGCGTTGGATGCAGTTGAAGGAAAAGTTCGCATGAGTCCCGTGCAGCAAATCAAAACGGTTCAGTGAAAGAAACCAGCTTTGAAGGGACCACCTACCACAAACGTTATTCTGAAAGCCTAAATTCTTAGCGCAAGCATCCAAAGAGTAAATGATAAACAGATGAGGGAGCAAACTGAAATTTCACAGCGTTGTAACTTTAACTTTCTGCATGTGTCGAAGAAATACGTCTTTTAAAAGAGCAGCGGAGCTGTTTGCCATTAACAGCATCACTTTATTTGTTTACACAGCACCCGGCACCGCTCTGACCCACTTGATTCCACACTCGAAGGGGTTACTCCTCGGCTGCCAAGCTGCAGTTTCATTTACTGTAATATAACTTTTATTTTGGCTGGTCACTGGTGTATGCCTGCATTATAATGGTCACACTGCGTGTCTTTTTTTTTTTTTTTTTTAATCTTGAGGTGTTCTATACGGCATATTTCCAGGTGCATCCAGCTCGTTTCGCTGAGCACACAGGGAACAAACAAATTGCAGCAGCTGCAATGCAAATTTGGGCATTTAATAGCCCTGGATCAGCTTTTTTTGTTCCCTTCCATGGTGTTGTCCATGACTTTCTGACCGCTCCAGCAGTGCTCAGCACCCACAGCCTCCACCAGCGCCCTTCGGCCAGCCACATCGCCCACTCAGCCATGCCCCACCATTTACAAACAATTTCTGCTATTCTAACTTTGTCACCATTTTATAAATTGGCTTGGGGAGGAGTGGCTGGAGAGC
>NW_010522179.1:0-913 GCF_000687285.1 Phaethon lepturus
TGCTTGGAAAGTACACGTATGCGGAGAACAAACCGTCTTTTAAAAAGAATTTTAAATGCTCCTTTTGGCTTATGAATAGCTTTCTTGCAACTGTCAGGCCATCTGCTTGGAGAGGGGTCTGTACAGTCGTGAAAAGGATTTTAAAATATACTCCTCTCATAAACATCTTTTGCTTGGAAAACCCACATGCATCACATAATGCAGTAAATGGCAGCACAGGCTGAACTGAAACATTTTTAAATGCCGAGGATGCAACCTTGGATACAGCTCCCCGCGCCCCCCCGCCGCCCCTCTATTAATAAGCGCGCTTTAAACGCACGCTTAGCCACGCTCGCTCACAGCCTCAGATTGGCAGCACCCACCTGCTGGGGAACATGCTAAGATAACTTCCTTGGGTACATCCAAAATACCGAACCGGGTTGTGGGCAGAAAAGAAACAGGCTCCTGCAAAGCAGCTCGCTCAGAGATTACATCATTCTCCCAGCCAATTTTCTGCCTACGCGGCACCATTTTGTATGGGGGGGGGGGGGGGAGGGAAAAAAAAATAGCGTACATCCGTGTGTACAATCAAAAAGGCCAAAATAAGGGTGTGCAAGCACATCTGATTCTAGCATTTCCTAACTTTCGGGAGCTTAGTTTTTCAGAACTGCTTGGTACTTGAATATATAGAATACATACATATGCACATAAACATTTATTTTGTTTGCATGCTCAGAATATAAAATTCTGTGCATGAGAACAGTGTCGTGCTTTCCTTACGTTTTTTTCTGTTTATTTTCATCATCCTTTGGTCATTTTTTGTTTACCTGCTTTTTGTTATTCTAATGTAAGTTCAAATATACAAAATGTGAATTTTCTTTTACATAAAAACATAATAAAACTTTCTGGCTTTCTTTATAAACAAATTTCAGCA